>NW_010271062.1:17699-20923 GCF_000690775.1 Eurypyga helias
GTGTTTGGGGGGGGGGGGGGTGGTGTTTGGGGGTTTTTGTTCTGTTTTGGTTTGTTTTTTGGGGGTTTTGGTTTGTTTGGTTTTGTTTTAATTTTCATTGTTTTCTGCATAGAAGCATAGGAAGGTCTATTTAATTCTCTTCCTAACAGTGTCAAATAGTATTAGACAGCGTAATAGAAACACATACGGCTGTAAAAGAGCCATGGTATTGCACAGACATAGCTAAGAAAGATTCAAGGCAGTATCTTGCATGAAGCAGACCATAAATATAGACTAATCTCAGGAACTGCAGCACATTTTTCTGACCCTTTGCCCAGTTGATGCTACAATTGTAAGCTGCTTTAAACTGTTGCAATATTGCTGCTTACTGAGAAAAAAAATATATATGTGATCAGTTGCTCTAAAACATTTTAAACGCTTCATTTTGTATCACATTGAAGCCATGCTGGGGGCATGAAAGAGGATCTGATCAATTTGAACTTTGGACTTTCTGATCAATTTGAAGTCTTTGGTTATTAAGTTGCTTTAATGATAGCCTTCAATTTTTTTTTTTTTTTTAATTGAAAATAGGCAGAGACTGCTATCAACTGAATGTAATCCCAAATAGTTCATAACCATGACAAATCAATTTTAAATGCCTTGTATTCTACAGGTAAAAACCGAAGTTGACTGAAATTATACAGTCAACTAATAATTATGTCAGCTTAATGCTAGAAAATAAGGAGCCTAAGTTCATGTCTATCGAAGTCAATAGGAATCCACACGTGAAAGATCACAATGTTGAAGTAAAATGATTTTATTAGATTCATATGGACTCTTTGTACTAGAAAGCCTTATCACGTATATGGTGTTCTAAATTTTCATGAGCCCTTTTATAATGCATTGTTCCATCCATTTCTCTTTTCTCAAAAGCCAGTGACAATTTATTTGGAAAACCAGTGAGAAAAGGTTTTAATTAAAAAACAATGAAGGCATGGTAATAAGGAAATTGTTTGGGCTAAGAAATGCAAAGAAGCATGGAATAACACACGTGAATCAGAGAGAGAGGATAGAAAGGCCTGGAAGAAAATGTCATTAAATGCAATTGCAGAGCCCTGAAATAGGCACGGGGATTAGGCAGTGGTCAGAGCACTGGAACAGCTAGTGAAAGGAAGTGGATTTATAAACAGGAGTTCCAGCAACAACAAGGAATGGCTTAAGTGCAGGAAACTAGGGTAAATAAGAATGGCTGGGCTTGTTCAGAGCTGTGGGAAACATTAGCAGAGTCATAAAAAGCTAATGTATTTTATTCATTTTAACATTTTAAGCATAGCATTTTCAAGTTTTTTTTTCTTTCTTTCTTTTTTTCCCTGGTCTATGGATAAAATTATTTCCATTCATTCTTACCCATTCCTCAGTCTCCCTTTTAGGTTGAACATCTGCATATGCTTTCTATGTACCTACTAAATCTTTAGGAGGAGATGCTTTGGTCGGTTTCATAGCTTTTGTCAAAATAGAACAGTCTTCCTAATATTAAGCGGGTACTGAAGCCTTACTGTCTTCAGTATGAAGTCAGGGAGCTCCAACATAGGAACTTAAACAACCCTTAAGAATATTTCCTAAACATGAAGGCTTTTCTGAATTGAGGTCTTAGAACAGAACTAGTGCTCTTTAAATCTGTGGGAAGATACCCAAGCAGTATTTTAAGCACTGTAATTAACAAAAAAACTGTTAACACTTCCAAAATACACTTTATCCATTTTTATTCTCTTTTAGAGTAGAAATGGAATGTAAGCTAAATTTCCATAGTCTTCCAAATTGCCATGAACTCAGATGTTTAACCTGGAATTAGGCCTATATCTTTATTTAGGTATGTAACCAAAAATGGCCTGATTTTCTGAGGGCATGACTCTCTGTGTAAGTAGCATTTTTATTAGGATGCTTGGGATATCTGGAAGAAAAATAAAATGAAATTTTCAAGTCCTCAAGCTTTTCTTCAAGTCCTAAACAAAAGCTTAAACTTTAATATAATTATCATTTGCTCTTAGTTTAATTGTTTTAAATTAGCTGACCTAGTCAAGAGAAGTCTGTTGATACACAAGGAGCAGAGTGGGACGTTTGCCTGGGAAAAGGTGATAAGGTACAAGCAACCATAAGAAAAAGAGAAGACTCAGTGCAAAAGTTTTGCTTGGACAGAACATGATATAAAATCAGTGACACAAGTGTCTTTGGTTAGGCGGTAACCTTTGGTATCAAGCAGCGTTATGAATTCCAGTTCTTAGACTCTATCCATGAATCAAGATCAGAAGAAAATAGGGATGATGGTTTCATGAGGAGTGAGTTTCAGGCAGGTTAACACTGGCTTTGGTCCTTGTGATTCAGAATTTGAAGCTCCTATCCCAGAAATCAAAAGCAAGACGTGGCTGCTCCTGCCAAGATGTTGTTTTGAATACAGATTCCTGGGAGCCAAGATGGTTATGATGTGCCGATGCTCCTATGGCCCTCATGCCAGTTAGTCCTTCTGGACTGCTTCCGACCTTTTTAATTTCAGCCCTACTAACATACGTGCAGTTTTGGCCTCCATTTTTGTAGCATTCTACTTTGGGATCTAGATGGGATATACACGTGTCTAGGCCAGTTTTGTGAAGAGAATTAATACAGATTGTTGGCAAGGCACAGTACCACCTTAATCCAGCCCTGTGCCTTTTGTACCATCTTGCCAGGTTGTTTTGGCGGAGTGGAAAACGCAGCCATGTGTTCCCTCTTGAGATATTAACATTTCTCGATTTGTGGCATGATTTGACAGGATCCAGATGCCAAATATGTATTTTTGCAGTGCCGTTGCCTTGAGGTGTACCAGGCTTCAGATTTTTAAGGTGCAGTAGGGAAGCTAAATAACGTTCTCTGTTGAGCCAAAATTTGGAAGCTGGAGTTTGGAAAGCTGGGACAAACTAACTGGCAAGACCTGGCAGGACTCTGGATTCAGAGCCAGAGTTTCGGAACATCCTGATCTTGATTTTCACGCTTGCAACTGACAGATCCACGCTGGCTCCTTTATTGAGGCATCGTGCTTCACGCGCCCGGCATCAAAAAGTTACTCAGCCACTGAATCCCTGCTTCTTTCTGGGCTGCACCAGGAGGATGAAGAGCTGGATCCTGGTTTATACACCTACTTTTTAAATTTTTTTTCCGGGCATACCGATGTGGGGACGAGAGTGAAAAGCAGCAGCCCAGCACTGCTGGCG
>NW_010271063.1:0-7409 GCF_000690775.1 Eurypyga helias
CTATGATTCTATGATTCTAAGAGATTCTCAAGAGCCCAACCAAAAGGAAGTTTTGCTGAAAATGAAACACTGATGGTCACAGGGTGTGTTAATAGTGGAGGGAATAGAAAAAAAAAATGTGTCTTTGGGGAGGATCCGATAGCAGTCTGAAAATATACATCCTAAAAAAAAAAAAATCACAGTATGCAAACCGTGCTTTCCAGGTATGGGATAAGAAGGGCTGCATCGCTGTTCTGAAACTGAACACAAGGAAGAGAACGTTGTTTTCCTAAAGATGATGAGATAACATGATTTATACTCCCTTTTCAGAAAAAATGCCGACTGTCCTATAAACCTCTGCGTGCTGCAGAGGGGGCCAAACTGACACCTCGGGAGCTGCTCATACAGAGAGATGTCACAGTGTCAGGGAGTCACCAAGGCATGTCACAGCCCGGCCGAGGAAGCCCAGTCGCAGAATTCAGATTAGGCAGGGAGTATTGCACAGGGGAATGCTCTTCGTGTTCATTCCCCTGCCTTTGGGGACCTTCAGGAGCACACCTTTTATGTTTGCGGATTCTTTCCAGGGCACCAGGCGGAGGATGTTGCTGATCTCCACTGAGATCCGACTGCAGCCTCTCCAAATGGCAAGCACGGAAGATGAAGGGTCTCCTGTAAAACCACAGGACAGGAATCTCCCTGTGGATCAGACTTCTTGCAGCTTTGGTTTCACATGAACTACTTCTCTGACACTGACAACGTGCACAGGTTGCTTAGTAGATGTCCCCATAGGTGCGTCTTCCCCAGTTGCAGAAAACCCAGGTATCCTGCACACTGCTTGGTTTTCTGGTTTGAGATTAACAGCCAAATCCATAGAAATGAGACCAAGTTTTGGTTTCCTTTGTAGCCAGAAACTAGAAACAAAACGTTTTTCAGGAATACCAACCATGACAGACACAATATGAGTGTGTGGAAGGAACAACCCCACTGCAGATGGAAGACAGCCTGATAAAAGACAGTAACGAGCAAGCCATGCAAAAACAAGAAGAAGCAGAGGGGAAAGGGAGAGGGATCAGGAAAGGACTTCTTTCACCTGAAGACATCAATGGTTACTAACACACAAACCTCCAATTTCACCAAGATAGATGAACACAGAGGGAAAAATCCCTCTAATAAGTTTAAAAATGAAAAATTAATAAGTAAACATAAACCACAGAATACATATTTCTAAAGCCCTGATGAACCTGATCTCAATTAGACTGCAGAAACTCATCTTGAGTCAGATAACTGAAGAATAACTGAGGAGCAGAAAGCCTGCCCTGTTTTGTATGCTCATAGCACAAAACCCATGGAGAAGCTGGGGATGTGCTAGTGCAAACATCCTCTCAGCCCAAGGGCTTGCGCAGCTGAACACCTACCCCAGTAAGTGCAGACAGCCAAGCACTTGAACATGGCATTTCACGGGGCCAGCAGTTTAAAATTAAATACCTTTTAAGGTAAGCACACGTTTTTTAACTTGATATTTTCATCTACTTGCCAAGACCAAACCATGGGGCAATACTCTTCTACCAAAATTTGACTATGCCCATTCAAAAATCAATTAGAGGAAAGCACCTTTGATGTGCTAAGAGCTGATATTATCTGCACCTCCTCCACAAAGGCACTGTCATTCCAATCAGGGCTAAAGACCAGAGAAGGGATACATACTGCCTGAAAATCTTTTCTGCCTTCTTTTCATCAGGGATTTTAAAATAAATCAGTAAGCATTAGTTTCTGCACAAAAGCCTGTCTCATCATACAGGTAGCTGCGAGCATCATTTGGCCACTGCTGTTCTGTCTTAAACAACCCTGAAATTCTGGTATGTAAACCTGAGGTACAGCTGTAGATTTTAAAACCTTTAATTTATTTAAAAAACAAATGCAAAGCCTTTAAAAGGGATATTGCTCTTCACTGAATTGGGCTGTTTCACATTGCTGTCATTTTTATATTGTACTTTACCACCTCTCAACTCATCAGTGTCACTATTTGTTATATGAGCACCTACTGGCAATTTTTTAATTCAAGCATGTTCATTACCACAACCGAACAGGATTTGGAGGGGAAAAAAAAAAAAAAAAGTTTTCAACATTACAATGACAAAATAAAAGGCAGAAGTCCTTTCTTACTGCCAAGGACTGTGGTTACACTTCTTCACCTGTAACAGACTCGAATTCTACATGTAAGAAGAGGCAGGAAAATGTTTACTACTAAATATTTTGATTCCAGATATTTGCATTTGGACCCGTTATAGAAAAATATATTTGAAGGAAGTCAAAAGACACACATCTATGCATGTCAAAATAAATTCTGATACTTTCCAACATTCCCAGGAGCTAAAGGAATACATGGTGTGACAGGAGTAACTCTAAACCTACCAGGTGCGTTTACATTTTAAATCGAGGGTGCAGTTTTCAGAACTCCAGTTCCACAGTCACTGAAGTCAGTCAAAGTTTAACCACTACTGGCTTTAACAGTGGCAGAGAAAGACCAGTGACAAGTACTTTTGAGCCTTCTGTAATCATCAGTGGCTCCTGTAAGATCTACTCCCACTTTCTGAACCAAATTTGCACAAGGATCAGCTGCTGCAGAGTTCCATGTTGTTTTCTGCAACACAGCAGCTTTTATCATGTATTCTATATGATCTCCCCTTTTGATGTCTCATTTCATTCCAGAACTCATATGAAAGATGCAGTAAAAATATTTAACAACATAAAATTAAAGATGCATGCATTATGCAAAAAAAAAAAAAGGCTCAAAAAACTTCCTTCTCTGATGTAATTTATCTTACACCAGGCCTGCTGTGATTCCAAAAAAGTTGCCTTTAGTTTATTGAAAAAGCCAAACTACACATAAAGAGTGTAAGAAACAAACATTTTCAGTTTTCATCAACCACAAATAATTTTAAGGATTACTGCATGATACCCTTAGCGTCTACTTTTCTCTAAGATTTACAACACTTCTACGTTTCTTCTAAAATCTATGATGCTTTTTCCTTCCTTTTTGAAGGAAATGGCAGGAATACAGCTCAAGAAATTGAAGCATGTAAATCTAACACATTTAACTGATAGAAGCAAACTAGAATTTAAAGCTTCCTAAGCCAGGAGTACTACAAAAAAAGACATCTACGATTACTGTACCTTCGGAACGCTTTCGTTTAAGACATGCAGCGTCTGAATTCTCCTTATATCCTCTCCATTTGAACACAGAAGGGAGGGAGAAGGGAGGGAGGTAGTAGAGAGCTAAAAGTAAAAACACTGAGCTTCAAAGTAAAATTTTTAAAAGGGGTGTCATTTTTTTTTTCATTAGTATTATCATTTTTAGAAAAAAGAAAAAGGCACATTTTCTAAAAAAAAAAAATACACACACTTAAACTGGTTTGGTAGCAAAAGTGTCAGGTCACATTAGCCAAATTCAATTTCTTCACTCCTCATAAACAGTTATGACATCACAACAAAGCTAAGAGCATTAGTAAAAGACAGCTGGAATACGGTGTCATCAGAGTCATCGGGTGGCTCCACATTTACACGTACAAAAGCATGAACGCCCTGTTTGTGCAGGGTAGAACACAGTGACCCCTCTTAAGCGTCCACTAAACATTTGGAAAATCACAAAAATCAACTCAATTTGCAGCACAGCTCCATTATCTTCCCCAGAGAGTGTAAGAGGATTGTTCAAAGCCAAATTAGACAAACTATCCCACTGCTGCCCTGTTCTGTAAGTCCTCAAGAAGCTGCCTTCCCCGGTGAGACGCAACAGGATGCACGCTCCGTGCCGAGCTTCCCCTTGGCCGTAAGGCAAGTCCGTGACTCCTGGTCGACTTTCAACTGCGTTACTTCACTTCTTGTGAGAATACTGAAATACTGCACAGCAGTCCCAAAGATTCTTATTCAGGGACTTAGATGTTGGTGCTTCTTTTCCTGAACAAGGCTGAAAGCGAAGTTCTACAAATCTGCATCTCCCGTGTTACTGCTCTGCGGGCCCTCACTCATACACACAGTCTTAATTTCAAAACGTTTCAGCCTCAAAAACCTGACATAGCCAAGAGAAGTGTGTTTAAATCCAATGAGAAATCAAGAGGCTCCAGCCTGGCTTCTGAATCTACAAAAAGCTGGGATTACCTGAAATCACCCATCTTGCTGGAGAGTGGGGAAAACTGCAACTGAATGACATCTTCCCCTAAAAACCCCAGGAAGAGTTGATTCTCTAGGATCCAGTAACTTAGCCAGTACAAGAGAGGGATATTCCATGCTTGTGTCAAGAGCCTTGACTGCCGTAGTTATGCTGGTCCAGGATCGCCCCTCGTCACACCCTCAGCTAACAGCTCAGTCAGCAGATGCCCTGGTACAAGTGCAAGCAAAGTGTATCCCTGCTGCACATCAGTTTTCTAGAGGAAAGGAAAACTAGGCTCAAAGCTACTGCACTTGGAACTTGATGGAATAATTTAGTCTACAGAATAGCCTACTGGCTGTGGCAACTCAAGAAGAATATTCACAGGAAACTCAAAGTATATTAAAAAAATAATCTTTTTATGGTAAGGGTGATAAAATGCTGGTGCGCATTGCTCAGAGAGGTTGTGAAGTCTCCAGTGTTGGAGACCCTCAAAACCCCGCTGCAAACATCCCGAGCAACCTGCTCTCACCGAGCCCGCACCTTTGAGCGGGGATGTTGGACTGGATCATCTCCAGAGATCCCTTCTGAGTTGCACAACTCGGATTCACGCGTGTGACTTTCCCGTCTAAAGGTTAACCTAGCCAGCTGTGATCAAAATTCATTCTTAATGTAAGTGTTTTATGAACAGAGAATATTTTATTTGAAATCTAAGGCAAAACAAACCAACTGTTCCAAACGCAACTTCCACAGTTTTCATGGCATCTAACCACACACTGAAAGTCCGTAAGAAAAAGCAATAAACTTATGTGATTTCCAAATCACTGCATTTCAAAAAGTCCCTCTGATTCAGGACAAGTGGTAACTGGTTTAAATTGAAAGTGGGGAGATTTAGATTGGACATCAGGAAGAAGTTCTTCCCGGAGAGGGTGGGGAGGCACTGGGACAGGTTGCCCAGAGAAGTTGTGGATGCCTCATCCCTGGAAGTGTCCAAGGCCAGGCTGGATGAGGCTTGGAGCAACCTGGTCTAGTGGAAGGTGTCCCTGCCCATGGCAGGGGGTTGGAACTGGATGATCTTTAAGGTCCCTTCCAACCCAAACCATTCTGTGATTCTGACTCACTGGATTTTTTCCTACCTTTTTTATCATCTACCACACAATTACAGACTTGATCACAGAATAATTTTCTCTCCAATCCCTCACACCAAGAAGGATTAACTTTTAAGTTGGATCCAATTTCCAATTTGGATCAGGTTGCTCAGGCAATTTCCAGCTGAATTTTGAGCATCTCTTGGTGCAAATACAATGAACTATGTCTATTCCTGTCTCACTATCACTCATATTAAGCTTTCAGCTTCACTTCATTCCAATTAAATGAATATACCTAAAAAATATGATGGAGCAACAGATGATAAGTACTCAGCTGTATTTATGATAGTAGCAGCTAACTAAGTATTCCTAAAGTAGAGATAGTAAATCTTAAAACTTTTGAAAAATATGATTTATACCAGGGACCAGTTTCTGATATGTTGGTATTAATTTATGTATGTTAAGTTTGAAGAATGAATTGCTCTTACGAAGGAAAAGCAAAGCCAATATACAAAACCCCCTAGTGTTACCTGGATGAAAAAAACCCAATCCACCAACTACTAGACAAATGAATGAATTTGAGGGCTCAAACCCCTCCAATATTGCTGACCTATCAACAGTGTGGCAGAACAACAAATCAGACCTGGAATCCCACACATACTGTTACAGCAGTGCAGCCTCTCATTTAGGGGGTCAAGGTGTCATCAGAGTCAACTGTTGGCAAACACTAGTCCTCAATAAAACTCTAAAATGACAATGTGATGTCTTATTTTGCTCAGAAAAATGATGTAAAATTACTTTATACAATGACAAGCCAGAAGACGCTTTCCTGAATCTGCCAATATGTAGATTTGTGCAAATCTGTGATTTGCATTAACCCAAATCCAGGCTGCAGACATTCAGTTTCACAACAAAGCAGTCAAAATGCAGCCAAACCCCTAATTCCTCATCCTATGTGTGGTTTCCTCCTGTAGCCGTATCAGTTACTCTGGCTTGAAAGACACAACACCAACATCCGTTCCTGTAAACTGAAAGACACGTGGAATTTGGCCAGGATCAAAGCAGATTCCAGGGTGATGAGATGAGAAACAGAGTGTGGTCAAGTAGTGGAGGAGAAGGGCGATGCCCTTGCAGCATTTGCTTGCACCAGGACTTCAGCAGCATTCCTCTGCCCTGGTTTTAGGCACCTCGGGAGGCAGAGCTCCCTGCAGAGTTGATGTAGAGAGGTTCATGCCCTCAGCATCCGCCCCCAACTTGCAGATGTACCTGCCTGGGCTGTGGTGGCCTGAGGACCTGGCTGTCACTTGCCAACATGACCTATGGCATGCTGCACTCCAGAGACAGGTAGGGTCAGGGTAGCTGGCCTTTTACAAGTCTTACAGGTGCCAACACATTCAGAACCAAGCTTCCCTCCAGAAATCTCAGAAATTTGACTAGTTTTTACACGCTATGGTACCTGGGAACCATGCTTGTGAATGCCTACATAACCTTTTTGGAGACAAATCCAGATCAACTGGATATGGCAAGTCTAAAGGTCACATTTTTTCGCAGGAGTGTCCAAGCAGGTTAAAGTGCCCCATTTCTGCGTTCTGCCATAATGAATAATTTACCTGAGAGTGTCATGCCCCTGCTGAGGCCAACAGCTCAGCAGACCAGTGAAGCAGGTCAGACACCAAGAGGAGTCAGCGATATCAGGCACCATAAATGCAGTTCATTAAGCAAGGCATGAAATCAAATACTTTGCAAGGGTGAAAATCAAAATAAGCCTACAGGCAGTTTGCTCAGCAGAGGGATCTCTAGCTGAAGCGGTAGCCTGGAGACCGCCCCATGGAAAAAAGAACTTGAGGAATCATCACCTAGACACTGTCATTTGCTGTTTGTTACCTTCAGCGTTTACTGCTCCCTGCGGTCCCAAACAATGCAGGAAGGTAGCATGGGCATTAGGTTATAGGCCACAGGTTGGACATCCCTATTCTGAAACATGTTGCTCTTCTGGAGGAAGGTTTGCTTGGAATAACATTTTAATAACGGGGCATGTATTCACTGACCATCTACCACCACCAAAAGCCCTGGATAAAACAATTATTTCCTTGTTAATGTGCTACAATCCAGGAACAAAATTAATAAATCAAATCACTGGAGTGGGAAATAATTTTTCTAGATGTAAGTGTACCCCCTTGTGCTTGGTTCAGCCAGGA
>NW_010271064.1:0-8666 GCF_000690775.1 Eurypyga helias
CGCCCGCCTTCCTCTACAACCCGCTCAACAAGCAGATCGACTGGGAGAGCCGCGTCCTGCGGGCGCCCGAGGAGCCCCCCCGGGAGTTCAAGGTGTGGAAGAGCAACGCCGTGCCCCCGCCGGAGATCTACAGCCCGCCCGAGAAGAAGCCCCCGCCGCCCCCTGCCCTCGACATGGCCATAATATGATCACAATTACCTAAAGAGAACTTTTTTAAAAAATCCTGACCTAGGTGTGGCAGCAGAGAAACATTACTGCTGCTTAATGTAGACTTATTAAGTAAGCACTGTTCTTACAACTGCTGTTTAGCTCTCATGAAGCTATTATAATGAAAACAAAGAGAAATATGTTCCCTACATGTGACGTATTTTCAGTTACAGTCCTACTCAGTTTGTAGCATGCCCTTAGAAATGGCACACCCTTTCAAAGTTGAGGAGGGAAATTTAGGGGTTGCTTTTAATTTTTCTCCTCTTTTTCACTTTGAATGCAATTCTTTCTGCTCTCCAAATTCAGCACCATTATGTGTACAAGGTGTTCATACCAAATGCAGCCTTGAGAATCACTTCAGATGTCAGTCTTAAGTGACCTGAAGAATGTTAAGAAGCTCCTGTAGGAAACAGGAAAATTGTGGTCATAGCTAAGCTGCATTGAGCATCAGTCTGAAAGAGCTGAAAAAGATCAAGATCGTAAAGTCTCACCTAAAGATACCTGTAGACTATTCAGCTGCAGTCTAGCTGCCCCCAGTCTAAACCAGTCATATTTTCTAGCAGCTTGGCAGAAAGTCTTCACACTCTAAATCTCTCTTTTTTTTTTTCTTTTTTTTTTTTTTCTTCCTGGAAAGCAATATCCCAGCTGCTCTTGAAAGTTAAGCAGCTTTTGCTGGGTAAAGTGAGTTGGTTTAACCTATGAGAAGCATGTGGCTCTCATACTGAAAAAAATTATGTAGTTTGTACAAAGATGGCTATTCCCTACGAAATCTACTTATTGGGGGTTACAGTAATAGCCCAAATAAACCCTTAGTTATGCTTATACTCTGCATATTCTAAGCACTTCACAGTTTGCATCACCTGGATACAAATCCTGATCATATTCAGATCCCATATCAAGCTGAAGCATTAGATGGTCCCATACCCTTGCTTCTGACGTGTGAACCTTGTTGCAGGGACTGTAGGTAAGTGTTGTGACCCTGGGAGGAAGCTGTCCCAGCTGGTGGGTGGAGGAGCTGGCCTGCCAGCATGCATCAAGAGCTGTGAGCAACAAAACTACAGGGCAGAAAAGCTCTTTGGGACCCCAGGTGCAACCATGAAACAGGCATTCTAGGTTCTAAGTGCAGTGAGGAAGCTGCTGAACTGAAAATTTCAGCTCTTTAGGTATAGGGTCATTTCTGTGTTACATACTTCTGTTGGCTGAATAATAGTAGGTGACTCAATGGGTTCTTTCCTTTTGTTCTTTCACCGTATCATTAGTTAACATTCTAGTTTTAAATTCACCAGTTCTCCCCACTGACCCCATTTTCCTAAAAATTTATGTTCCATACCTATTAGGTATGGGTACCTGCTCCAGTTTGGCAACATTTCACTTTCCTACTGTTAGAGATGTAAATACATTATTCAGGAATACTCCTACGTGACTGCATACCAGGTCGCAGTGATTCGTACTAGGCAGTGGTTAACTAATAAATTATGAAGATCTTCATGCATTGAACTTGCCTCAAAAGGAAAGAGTTACTTATGGCTCAAGTTTAGTAAACAAAGAAAACAATAAACAAGGTATGCACAACAATGACAAAACTACTTTTTTTAAAAAACAATCAATTTTAAAAGGATCTAACTAAACTGCTGCAAGCTGTGTGTTTGCTGTTAAATCAAACGGGCTATATCTCATCAGTATAAGAAAATTTAAGAGAAAACTTTCAGAAAGGCCTCTAAGACTGTGTTATTGATCCTCTTGTGTACAAATATGGGTAGACCTTCCACATTGTATAAGTTGTGACTCATTAGGATTGTCTGTGGTTGGCATCCTGTCACATGTGTACATACAAAGACCAAAAAAATGTGATCTGCATCTTAGTCTATTAGTTATTATGAAAGGCAGTACATGTCCAATGACAGGGTGGTAGAGAGGGAGACTTAGACAACCTCTATATTCACTCATGGCTGCTGTTTGTACTTTTGTCTCTCCAGAAAGTCAAGTCTTGCATCTTGCTAAATGTGTCTATAGTGAGCACACACTGGGCCTTAATTACACTAGAACGCTTTCATCATTTCTTTCATCATTTCTTTCAACATTTGTTCAGTTTAGTTTTAGTTTTAAATTCATCACTTCTCCTTACTGCCTCGATTATTCCCAAAAAACATGTTGCAGAATTCATCACATACAAGGTTTAACTGCTGTTTCAGCCATGTTGATTTTAAATAAGACTGAGATTTAATTAAGGTCCGTTCTTTTTTTCAGTATAATTTCCGAATTCTTCTAGTAACAGTTCTTGTACCACAACTTCAACTTAAGTCTCATACTCAACATACAGAAGCAGTGAAAAGAGTGTTAAAAGTCTTTGCTACCTACTGTATCTATAAGCTGAAACCTCTACCCACTTTGTGTTGTTATTAGGACTTAAAATCAGTGTTTGTATTATCTTTTGTAAGAACACTGCAAACACCTATGTTCCAGCAAAGAATGGAGCAAGTCATATTTTTTTCAATATGTGTGTGTTTATGAGTGAGGGATGAGAAAGAAACTAAGTTAGGGATATATGAATAACAAAAAAATTTAGGCTTCAAACCAGGAAGGTCATATAACTGTGCTTCAATTTAAAAACTGAATAATCCCATTTACTATTTATGCTGTCAACATACATAATTTTTCCCTTGATGACACTTTAATTTCCTCATATTGAAATTATACTTATGTATATGCAACTGATGAAGAATTATAAGATAGTCTGAAATTTCACTCGCTATTTATTAAACTTTAAATTTACATTGCCCTAGATCTCTTTCTCCTTATCTCCTTGTTAGAATTTTAATATGTATTGTATTTTTGTTATGGAATCATTGCAGGAAACAATGATATTTAAGCTAGCTCCCCTGTTGCTGGAGGGACCCAGCAATAATGGTATGAAGAAAAATGAAGAAATTGATGTTGCACTATTGCATTGTCAGACTCTGGAGTTTTTTCATACCTCCTTCTCCACCTTCCCCAGGTGTATAAAACTATTTTTAAAGGCAAGTTTCTATCTTGGAAAACTGCTCATTGCTACTGAATGCTACTGAAAACACCTCATTGTAGTGTGAAGTTTCCTCTGAGAGGAAGAATCCATTTTCATATGGATGAATCCATTTTCTCCAATTAGTAAAGCTGATAAGTGTTATTCTATATAGTGAAAGAAATAAAAGTGTGTGTGTGTACGGGGAAGGAAGGAATCATCTAGAATCATAGAATTGTTAGGGTTGGAAGGGACCTTAAAGACCGTCTAGTTCCAACCCCCCTGCCATGGGCAGGGACACCTTCCCCTAGACCAGGTTGCTCAAAGCCTCATCCAGCTTGGCCTTGAACACTTCCAGGGATGGGGCATCCACAGCTTCTCTGGGCAACCTGTTCCAGTGCCTCACCACCCTCTCTGTGAAGAATTTCTTCCTGATACCTAATCTAAACCTCCCCACTTTCAATTTAAACCCGTTACCCCTTGTCCTGTCACTACAGGCCCTTGTAAAAAGTCCCCTCCCAGCTTCCTTGTAGGTCCCTTCAGGTACTGGAAGGTGCTATAAGGTCTCCCCGGAGCCTTCTCTTCTCCAGGCTGAACAAGCTCAACTCTCTCAGCCTCTCATCACAAGAGAGGTGCTCCAGCCCTCTGAACATCTTTGTGGCCCTCATCTGGACTCAAGGAGCCTGTAATTGTTGTATAGGGATGATAGATTTCCATTTAACAGGTGATAAAATTAAATGGGAAAATTTAAAATTGCCTTCCTATTTACATTTTACTATGTACCTTTTAAAGCTTTATTAACAAACAATATGAAGAAATGTGTCGACTATTAGGTCTGCATTATACACACCTTTTTTTTTATTCAAAGCACACTGTCTTTATGAAGTAACTCGAATTTATTGTTTGGATATTCAGGGTCTCAAAATGAGTCATTAATTTGTTCAGTATATTTAACTTCTAAGGTAGCGGTGGGGAGGTATCCCACTAAAGCAAAAGCAAGCAAAAACATCTGGGAAGAAGAAATCTTTACTGGGAGATAACCATAAGGATTTGCTACTGTTCAATCACCTCACAAGGTCCACCATTAGTACTTTTATATTGTTGAATCTGTTTACTTCACTTTGTACTCTTCCAAACCACATATATAGAGTGAAATTCCAAATACTTGGAAGCAACGTGTAGCTACAATCACTGTGTGCAACTTCATTGTTTAAAATTCCCCACATCCTTGTTTAAATACTTTTGAGGCTCGTCTAGAGCATTTCCTCCATTTTTGTTATGTGAAAAAGATTCCACTTTCCCAGATTATACCACAAGTTATAGTGCTGTTGTTTTGTTATGTGTCTGAAGAAAAATAACAGAATCAGTTACAGTTGACTTCCTTCTTTACAGTATTCTGCTATTTTCTGTGACAAATGACCTCAAATAACAGTAAGACTACCTCCCATAACAAGCAGTTGTCTATATAAATTTTTTCATCATAGATGTACATCTTTTTCCTTGGAAGCATCCATGACCATGAGTTCCCTATTATTTTGTTATTTTGTTTTATTTGCCTCTTCAATGGTTTTGCAGATCTCCAGCATCTGACATTATTTTTTTTGCTATACAAAATTTCCTTTGCAGACCCTTTTTGTTCATGTTTTCTACTGAACAAATTGTCCACAGATAATAACCAGACCTAATCATTCTGCATTTTCACAGAATATACATCTATGCACTTTGCCTGTAGTACTTTATTTTTAACTGAAGTGTTGGACTGGGAAAGAGGATTATGTGTAAAAACCTTTATTTCCCTGGCAACTATTTAAAGTCAGCCTGACTAAATCAGGTTCCTTTTCATATGTTAATAATTACATTGAGCATATCGTAGCTAACAAAACATATCCAATAACAATCACTCAGCAAGCTAGGAGATCTTCTAGAAGGTACTCTCAAATGGAATAAAACTAAAAATGAAGAATAAAGTCCCCTTTTCCAGACTGTCTTAAACACCCCAGACTGGGAGTCTAAATTTTCTATGCCAGCAATACAGAATCCTTTATCTGATTTAGTCTGCACTTTTAATGTAAGCAACACATCTTAATAGCTTTCTCACTGTCTGTTTACATTTGACACCAGTATAAAACTTTTCCATTTCTTCTGGTTTTAAATGACCTTTTTGTGTCCTTTTTATGAGTACATGGCTTTCTTTGTAATAAGTACAGAATCCTTAAAAGAAATCCCACCTAATACTGAGTTCTCCCTTAAGTTCTTTCTAGAACTAGAAACAAAACCAGACTTAATTACTTTCTTCAGGTTCTTTGATTAAAATAATACCTCTCTGTTGTTGCTCTTATGTAGTGTGCACCAGGCTTAATTTTATCAAATACATTTTCAAATTCAATCTCTACCTGCATCAAGTAAAAAAAATCTCACAAAATGGTACAGAACCTCCAAGTATCATAGAGTTGCCTTCTGATTAGCTTCCTCATAACAATATGCTTTGCTGGCCAATAAACTGTGAAGAGTGTCCTGATTTTCTTCACTTGTCTTCTGTATTTTGAAAAAACATTCCATATCCAATGAAGTTTTGAACTTCTCTAGTCTTTCACTTCCATATTTTCTTACCTTATTCTTACTATCTCTGGTTTTCAGTGATCTTTCCAAACCATGTACTTGAAAAGGATTGGTTTCATCCCCTTCATGAATCTGATGTAGTTCCCCATATGATCATGAATTTCAGTGAACTTCCCATACTCTGGAGAGGAAACACCTTCACTGTTGGAAACATCCGCAGCACCACACCCACACAGAACAATGCTGGCTTCCCTCTCATCCCAACATCCACCCCCCCACCCCCTTCCTCCTCCTCATTCACTCCAAACTCAGCAGTTATGAGACTCTATCAATGGAAACCTGAATTTTCTGTACCAAATAAGTTTGTGCAGTTCTCCTAGTTCTTTTCTTAATGATCCATTCTCAGTTTCTACACAGATTTAAATATGCCACATAAAATGAATACGTAATGTGGATTGTGTTACCATGGGTGTAGGAACACTGGAGAAGAGGATAAAATCTGTTCTTCATGTATGTATGCATCCATGTACGTATTAGATGTACAGTCATCCAATCAATGTGGTGTCAGGTTTCAAGAGGAACAGGAGAGAGAACAATGTGCAATTATTCCTTTCTAGTTGGGAGGGGAAAGATCCATGGGCAGATTGAAAATTTCTATTGTGCTCATATTGTGAAAATCACTTAGGATTGACATATAGATAGAATAATATTATATTATTTTGCCGAGCTTTTTCCCAAGTTATAAACAAAATGCTGAAGTTCAAAATTCCTTGATGAAGATTCTACAGCACCTTTTTTTTTTACAGGAAAATAAGAGAAAGAAGTCAATTTAGTTATAGCATTTTTCAAACTCTGTATTAAGACTTTATATTGAAACAATGAAAGTCTCTAGAATGGGTTATATAAAGCAATTCCTTTATGACCCATACTGGGTTGACTTCACTGTGGTATAGCTACTGATACATTTACAAACATACCTTACAGCCTTTCATTACAAAACCCATTGAAACAGAGTTATGAGTTACGTCTCACAATTACTACTTATTTTTTTTCATCTTCCTTTAGTTGCAGAAGAAAGAGCTCTCCCCTGAAGGAATTCACTTTGATTTGACATGTTAGCATATTTGTATTATCTATTCTGTGTGCCTTGGAAGCCGTAGAATCATCTTGTTGTGGTGATCTCTTGTATAAAACCTTTTTTGTTTTTTCTTAACATGTTGAATAGTAGCATACTAGAGACATAGAGGTACGTGTATTCAAATTAGTGTTTCAGAGAAAATTGGGGCGTTTTTATTATTATTCAGAACTGCTTTACTAAGAAATTTCTTTTATTCAAATGGATAGTTGCAATACATATAAATTTCAAATGTAGTAGGAAATCAATGGTATGGTATTAATTCCTCTTCTACTTTAATTTGCTAACCTGTTGAATGTATGTGGAGACAGTTAACAATGCAGTTCTTCCGTGTGCAACTAGGACTACATGGAGAGTGCCTGGTACACTATCTGCCTCACCAAGGTTTAATGACCTGAAGTTGACTGTCTTGATTAGTTATCTTTTCTTCTTCTTCCAAGGTGGCTAAAAATACCTCTTCATTGAACATCAGCCCTACTGTATCAACATCTATGAAGAGCAAAAAAGACAGGTTTCCCTCAAGCAAAGTTTTTTCTGATAAGTTTCCAAAGTTTGTTCAGATTTTCAAAACAAAACAGAAAAAAAATGCTGCCACTTCTTTGGTTAGTATTTAAGTATAAAATCATAATTACTGAGGAAGTGTTTCTCTTAATTATGGGTTTCTTTTTTCCTCCTCCTTCTGCTCCATTTTATAAAACTATCAAAATATATTTGTGAAATAAAAATTAAAATCAGTTGTAAAATAAAAAGAGTTCTACAATGTGATTTGATGAAATAAGAGAGGAAACAGAAATTCAGTGGAGAGGAGAAAAAATAATTGTCTTAAATACAGAAGAAATTGTTGATATAGAAGTACTTGCCCAAAATGAGACTGATATGTTTGGAGTTGGAACTTCACAAAGTTTGAATTTTTAGAAACTTTTCCTCCCTTGAACTTGTGCAAAGAATGATGAAGAAAACAAAAAAATAATATGCAGGTATAATTGGTCTCAGTAATTAGAAAACAAGAGTAAAACTTATTTGGTTTCTCAGACTATAATGAATTTTAATCTGTTATTCCCCTGGAATTCAGAAGAAAGAACAAGATGTAGACAATCGTTAAACAGAGTTAAATAAATAAACTGAAGAAAAACATTCCTGTCCAGTGGGTTCTGTATCAGGCCAATCAAGAAAGAATAAAGTAGGCAGAAAAGAAATTAAAGAAAAACAAACAAGCAAACAAACCCCTGAAACCCGACAAACTCCTCATCTAGGCCAGAATGTCATAAATATTAAAGAAAAGTCTGTGTTCTATTGCCTGGAAATGACCACAGATCTACTATTTTTCTTCTTTGATCTTTTTCACATAAGGGAAGATTTGTCAGATGGATTGTACTAAATCCTGCCGTCCTTACCTGCCTCAGTACCTGGCCCTTGTTTATGCCTTAAGGCATTTCCCCCAGCCCAGTTATCTCAGTTCAAAACTGTATCTTATTGTATTTAGCAGGAAAATTTCTCTTATTCTGTTTATTCTGCAGCGGATTAACAGTCAAAATTCTTTGCCATCTGTTCTGCTGAAGCATATATCCCAATACTTCACAACACTTTCTACTACTGTGTTTTAGTAGAAAATATGATAAAATACGTACACTAGCAGACCTAAAGCTGAAAAGACTTGCAAGACTTGGTGGTTTGTTTGTTTGTTTTTTTGTGTGTGGGTTTTTTTTTTTGTTGCTGTTAACCTCAGGAGTGTCCCGACCTGGAAAAGGTCCGGTCTGGGGAGATTCG
>NW_010271065.1:0-4675 GCF_000690775.1 Eurypyga helias
AGCCACCCCTGTAGCCCCTCCCCCGTTAGCAAACCCCCACCCCGCAAACCCAACACAGGCGTACGTGGCAATACATCCAGAGCGCCAGTGGCAGCAAGAGCTCTGTGCACTGATGTGGAAACATCAGGGAAAGCAAGAGCTTAGGAAAAACTAAGTGCTGGTTTTCCCTAACGTGTCGGTCCCTCTGGTACTACTGTTCCCCATGTTCCTGGGCTGCAGAAGGGAAAAAGCATATGCTTTTGTCCTTTGGACCCTCCTCCAACGCACGGTCCCCTGTGAGGACCCACAGACCCGCTCGTTCCCGTGGAGGAAGGGGCTTGTTCCCAGCCGGGGGTACACTGCCCCATCCAGTTCTGCTGGGCTAGAAATCCGCGGGCTGAAATAACCCCGGCCCATAGCCCTACGTCCCCAAGCCCCTCCTGCTTCCCGGTTCACTTCTGCCTTTGGAGAGCAACGCGAGGCGGCGATGCGGTGGATGCTGTCAGCCTGGATCTGCCGAGGCTGTCCATGTGACTCATGCTCCCCACGGGCTCCGCAGCGAAGCACTCGCATCCCTCAGCCTTCCGAGCCAAGTGACCCTGCATCTTTCTTTGCCTGTTCCCAAGGTCCAGAAGGGAGGAAGCCGTGCCTCCTCCCTCTTTATTTTTTTTTATCTCGGGGCGGAAGAACAGTTTTCAGCATCCATTTGACTGGCTCCTCAGCCTAACGCAGCTGCGGAGAGTAACATCCATCCACCCTTCTCGGAGGTGAGGGTAGAGCAGGAGCACCAGACCCTTGCAGATGCTCAGCTCTGGCCTGAATCCTTTCTGAGAGCGTTTCCAAGTGCGTGTTTCCTCGGAGGGACCCCGGGGTTCGGCGGCGCGCTCACATCTGAGCAACACCTCCGAACCGTGGCAGGCTGCCTTTGCTTCCCGCGCGTCAGCATCCTTCCCCGGCGTGCCCCCTGAAGAAGTTTTTGGCTCTCCTCCTGTTCGTTTTCTAGCCAGCGTGGCCAAGCCTTAGAGGTGCTTCCAGATTTGGAGAATTAAGAGAACAGCAGAATAAGAGGTGGTGGCAGAGACTGCCTCGCTGGCAGGGATTCAAAAGAGAAGAGAAGCCCCAGCTCCTCAAAGCTTCCGCAACAGCTGGCAGGTGTCAAAGGGCCGGATTCGGGCTGGGAAGAGCTCGTCTGTGTGCCGTGCTCAGAGGCAGCAAGGCGGGCCTGAGGTCCTGGAGATGAACAGCAGTGACAGTGACACTGGTCCTGTGAGGACCACGGCTCTGGAGGGGCCACCACAGCGGCTGGAGCAACGAGGAGAACCAGGGAGCTTCCTTGGCACAGGCAAGCAGCATCCAGCATCGCAGCAGTGCTCCTGAAAACCCAGCCTGGTTGTGAATGGAGAAAAGATTCTGGTCTTGAGAAACCTCGGACATACCTAGACAAGCTAGGGGAACAGGTGGCAACAAGAAAACTGCAGTTCTGTGTTATAAATCCAAAGAAAAGAAATAATTTCATCTCCTTCCAGATATTGTATGTTCCCAGATTAGTGATTCAAGAGCTCCTAATTATCCTGTGTATGAGAACAAACAAGGAAGTGCTCAGTAATTTTGGGAAGTGGCATAATTAAGTTCCAAAATGACATTTTTACATCCGTTACAGACTGGAATTCACTATTCTGGGATATCAGCGAGGCCACGAGGGCAGGAGGGGTGAAAAAGGGTTCAGTAACATACAGAAGAGAAGAACCCACAAAGCTTTACATCCGATGGGCAGAGAGATGGGCGGCACAAGCAGATATAGACACCTCTGCTAAACGGCATGCAGTTCCGTAACAACCGTGTATTCCACAAACCTCCCCAGGTACTGCTTTTTCTCAAGGAAAAGATCATATTTAGGTATGTGACAGAGGAAAAGAATCTTTTAGGAGGTGCCCAGTAAGGAAAAACATCCAGCTGTAAACAAGCATCCACAAGTTCCAACCCCAGTTTTTTCACTGAAAGCCCTTAATATTTCTGTGTAGCTCATGACCAGCACAAGTCGTCAGTCCCCTGGCGTGAGCTATCATCACTTGCCTATTTTGCAGATGAATTACCCGAGAAATCTCACTAAATTTTTCCGTACGGTGCTAGAAATAGAACCCAAGGTTTGGATATGACAAATCCACATTGCAGTCACTGTCTTTTCCGAAGGAATACGCTACCGTATCAGCTTGGCTGGATTCTTGTTAGCCATTAACCACACCCCACTCAAAGAGCCAGGAAGGATGCCAGGAAACCTGCTTGCAAGCACACCAGCGTAGCTTCACAAGAGTCTGCGTAAGCCACGCTGGGGCTCTGAGGATGGATTTCATCGCATCCGTGATCCCCACAAAACGTGTGAAAACTCCCATGGTCACTATCAAAGTTCCGAGCAAGAGATGCAAACCATTAAAGCGCCGCAAAATGAATTTGGCCATTCTGTTAATGCTTTTGCTATTATAATCCTGGTGTTTGCTTCTTGGTTAACGACCTCTGCTCCTTTAAGAATCCAGGGCACCTCTGGGAAGAGCATTTCCCGAGCTGCTGTCCAGAAATAACTGATCTTTGGGAAATGAACTTTTCCAGAAAACATTTCTAACCCTGGCATTGTGATGGTGTTGTTTCTTTGGGCCTGGGTCCCTTAGGATATTCCAGTGAGATTTCTACTGAGCCTTTAGGCAGCAGATCACCAGTTGGAGCCCAGCCTGGCTCTGGAAGAACTAAAAATCATTCCAGGCTGTAAGTCATTTTAGGAGATGAGTCTGCAGGGGTCTCCCTTCCAGCCTGGGCTTCCTAGATACACAGAGAACCCTGCATCGTGGGCCTTCAGGATTTCCAGATCTGACCATCGGTGCTCCTTTGTATGGGCATTGTCAATAATATCAATAATCAACATACGCAGTTGTGACCCACCGCTTATTAAAACCAGATGTCTGGAAATCCTAGGCAAATAGAGTCTTGGAAATCCATTTAGATGAGATGGATGGATGGATGGATGGATGGATGGATGGATGGATGGATGGATGGACGGACTAGCATCTGCTTGGGAGTACAACAGCCGTAGGATAAACGCTCTTCTTCCTACAGAGTTCATTTGCTACTCTGAAGCAAATAACAACCATGTATACTGGAAGATGAAGGAGTCGAAAGTCTTCAGTTTTGTGCTTTCAATCAAAGTAAGAACCCAGCCACATTCGCACACACAAGAAGCCTCCTTGCGCTAGGAGGACCTGTCCCCACCCAGCTCTGCTCATCAATCAAGCTGTCAGGTGCAGTGCAAGCCATGAAGAGATGCTGGGCTGCAGGATGTCCCTACCGGAGCGGAGAGGAGCTGAGGCAGCACAGAAAGTGCCGCAAGCTTGGTTTGCTGTTTCCCTGAGATAACAAGAGGATTTTTCACCCACGCAGGCAGGCTAACAACTCACACTAAGGAGACTCAACTTCTGAATCAGAAGAGGATGGTAATGTGGAAGTTATCACATTAAGTAATTCAGACGAATGACACAATTGGAGCTGCACAAATGTTTACATTTGTGGATATAGACCTTCCCACTTCAAGGCATAAACCTCCCTTAAACGACAGGAGCTGAAATGAAATGACTGAGGGGGGACATAATTGTCCCTTCTCGCCACCCTGGATCCTGCGGTTGCTGGGCTGACCGCTGAGATGAACCACCTCGGAGCTGTTCCACTCTGGCGTGTTCCGCATCCCACCGAGGAGCCACAGCACAGCAGCAGCATCACCAACCGCCTTCCTCCAAACCATTTCTTATCACCTACCTGACGCAAAGCCGGATCTTCTCTAGCGGTTCCCGGTTCTAGTCGCTGTCTCTAAAACAGGCCCCAGTCACAACAGCCAGTGCAAAGCAAACAGGTCTTAGGGAC
Source organism: Eurypyga helias (assembly GCF_000690775.1). Taxonomy (NCBI): domain Eukaryota; kingdom Metazoa; phylum Chordata; class Aves; order Eurypygiformes; family Eurypygidae; genus Eurypyga; species Eurypyga helias. The sequence goes on from NW_010271065.1 coordinate 3,883, forward strand.
GACCTCTTACACCTCTGGAACTGCCTTCACTGCTGCTCCCAGGCCTGAGAACCTGCGGTACCTCCAGCTTCCCTGATCAGCAGTCTCTCCTTCTGCTGACCATGCAAACCTCAGATGAAATGCCTTAGCATTCAAGGCCCTTGGGGATGACCTCGGGCAATGTTTAGAATGGTATGTGAAATCTGCCCTGTCAGAGGGGGTTGTAAAGTTGAGCAGACCCTGGATCCGTAGGGTCAGGTCCACTTCAGCAAACAGGGTGATGCCGCGGGAGCAGATCTGTAGGAGAAAAGAGCTGATGCTGAGGGCTTAGCGGTCACGCTGTGAATGTCTGGCTTCTTTCTTCGGACTAACCCCAGCCCAAAGCAAAGCTGAACTCTCGCTACTCCTCAGGGCCCGTCCGTCGCTTATTTTACAGGTCTTTTCACCTGAATCGTTCATGTTCTCCTGATCCAAACTCAGGTACTAATGCAGGTGCACCCTGACTGTCCAGAAACAGGGACTCCCATCCCACCCCAGTTCTGACGGAGGAACAACGCGTAGGGATTGCGGTAGGCATCGGCTCCTAAAAGGAACCAGGAGCAGGAAGGTGTCGGTGCCTTCGCTTCGGCAGCCAGACGGTAACTGGTCACAATGAGATGTCGGTTGCCTTGTGAAGACTTCCCAGCCGGGATTGCCCTCGCAGCTGGAGCCGGAGCTCTACCCTTCTGACATCGCCCACCCGTTCCTCCGAGCTGCTCCACCTGCTTTCTCCCGCTTTCCGGCTGCGGGACCCTGCTGCTGGCTGGCGACAGGA
>NW_010271066.1:0-758 GCF_000690775.1 Eurypyga helias
GCCGCGATGGCGGCGACTAGGAACCCCCCAACCGGTTTTCTTTCCCCAAGCGTGATCCGCTTGATCATGCAATATTTAAAAGAGAACGGCCTTCAGCGTTCGTTGGCTGCGTTACAAGAAGAAAGCACCGTCTCCCTCAACACGGTGGACAGCATCGAGAGCTTCGTCAGCGACATTAACAGCGGGCATTGGGACACGGTCCTGCAGGCAATTCAATCCTTAAAACTCCCCGATAAAACGCTGATCGATCTTTACGAACAGGTAGGAAATAAACCCTTTAATCGGGGTTTAACCCCTCCCCCCGGGGGGTTAAAAAAAATCACTCCAAAACGTACGATTTTGGTTTTGCAGGTGGTGTTAGAATTGATCGAGTTGAGGGAATTGGGAGCCGCTCGCTCGCTTTTGAGGCAAACGGATCCCATGATCGTCCTGAAGCAGAGCCAAGCCGAGCGCTACATCCATTTGGAAAATCTCTTGGCGAGGTCTTATTTCGATCCCCGGGAGGTAGGGGGTGGGGAGGGGCAGAGCGTGTCGCTGTTTTGGGAAACAGCTCGCTGTTTTGGGAAAAATCTCGCTGTTTTGGGAAACATATCTCGTCGTCCTTCCTCTCTCTTCCTCCTCTTCCCTCTCCCTCCCTCCTCTCTCCTACTCACTCTCTCCTACTCCTCCCTCCCTCCTCGTCTCTCCTACTCCCTCCTCGTCTCTCCTACTCCCTCCTCCTCTCTCCTACTCCCTCCTCCTCTCTCCCACTCCCTCCC
>NW_010271066.1:1037-1298 GCF_000690775.1 Eurypyga helias
CTCCCTCCCTCCCTCCTTCTCTCTCCTCCTCCCTCTCTCCTCCTCTCTCTCCCTCCTTCTCTCTCCTACTCCCTCTCTCCTCCTCTCTCTCCCTCCCTCCTCTCTCCTACTCACTCTCTCCTCCTCTCCCTCCCTTCCTCCTCTCTCCTACTCATTCTCTCCTACTCCCTCCTACTCTCTCCTCCTCCTCCTTCTCTCTCCCTCCTTCTCTCTCCTACTCCCTCTCGCCTCCTTTTCTCTGCCTCCCTCCTCTCTCCGACT
>NW_010271067.1:0-1984 GCF_000690775.1 Eurypyga helias
GGGAAGGGGGCTGCTTCCGTCCTGGGGAGCCTCCCGAAATGTCACGGGGCGGTCGGGGGTGCCCAGCAGCCCGTGGCCGGGCACTCTGGGCGGCGGAGCTGTAGCCCGGCCACGAGCAACCGGCCGAGTCGGAGGGGATGTGCGGGAGTTTCTGACCGAAGGCTCGGGGCCTTGTTGGCCGCTGTTTATTTTGTTCACCTTCGCCGCTAAAAACCGATGGGTATAAACGTTCCGCACAAGTAACTCCTGTTTCGCTGTTGGATCACTTGGAACAGGGCCGTAGATGGGTTAAACCAAGCAGAAAAGCATTTGCCTGTGACTATACACAGCATCCCTCTCGGCTGTTTGTGCTTTTTCCTTGTAAAGCTTTGCTCAGCACGAATTTCGGCATCGCAGCTGTCGGCAAGCGTCACAAACCATCCCTTTTGGGGGCCCGTAAACCTTTATACCCCTCTATAGCACGTATGCTGTGCGGTTACATGCCCTGCGTAAGAGGGCTCTGGAGAACTAAAAGGGATTATTTTATGACCGCTGTTTCTCATACTTCACTGCCTATAAATCCCTGCTTCCTTGAGCTCTGTGGCGCTCTAAGGGAATAAAAATGGCAACAATTTATAGGTAGAAAAGTCTCACATGTAATTATGTCATTATTTAAGAATCTAATAGTTGGGGCTGTTGCAGGCAAGTGATGGGTTTTCCCTTTCGAATACTCCTGTCTAGCTCACAAGGTCACAAAGTACTCGAATTTCCAGTACCAAAGTCGTGATGTATTTCCATTCTTCCAGGTTTGGACCGCAACCGTTTTCAAGTAAAAGACGTACTATACTCAGTCAGTAGTTTGAAGAGATCTGATATTTACGGTGTGGGTCAAGCTGAGTTGGTAGATGGAGTAGAAGCCAAAAAATTTGTTTCCTTGTGTTCTTGTCAGTCTTGCGATTAACTGGCCGGTAAAACATCGGTGTAAGGCTTGAAAATCACATGTGTTCGCTCAGACACGGGAGGTCTTGTTTACAGAGGTGTGCACACTAGAGAACACACCTTAACCTGAGTACCTGAGGTCTTGATGCCCTGGCAAAGACTGCTCAAGTGCCAGCCCCAGGGTAGCTGCCTCGAGCCCAACAGTGCCTTGGGTGCCAACTGGGGATGCTGTTAGTGGCCTGACACAGAGTAGGTCACGGTACAGTGTAGCTCTGTATCCTTGCTTTCCTCTTCTTGTCTAGTTATTGTGGGAGCTGTGCACATCTGTTCTCTCGTGTACAGGTCTGGTTAGCTTTGAGTTCCTTTATGGTTATACAACATTAAATCCTTCATTTTTTTTGTGAAAACTTTTACTTAAAAAGAAAAAAGAGCCCTGAAATGGAAATGATACACAATGATTTTTGTTTGTTTGTTTACTTGCTTTGGGTACTTGATGACAAGAAGTAAATTGTATCTAGGAGTCTATGATTTATCTGAATTCTGATGGTGTGAATAGGATGGCATCGTGACAGGTGTCACACTGGCTTAAAGAGACTTTAAATACATTCTGCGTTTTTCTATCTTGTTGCTTATATTGGATTTCGGCACCTTCAGTTTACTTAATGTGTCTTACAGTCAATTGCGTTTATAGCTTTCCGCTATTTGTTATTGATACAACATATTTATTAAGAACATGAAGTGGCTATAAAACATAAACCTTCATCTATGAAATTATTTTTCTAATGATGCTATCATCTTCAGTTCCTTGCACTCTAGGAGAAATTCTACTTTTATGGTGTAGGTTATCTTCAGTTACTTGCACTCTAGCAGAAATTCTACTTTTATGGTGTAGGTAGTGCATGTGCCCATATACATGTCTGTCCCCAACCTGTACTGATCCATGGGGTTGTTCCTCCCCAGATGCAGTATTTCACACTTGCCCTTACTGAACTGCATTAGATTTCTCCCCACCCAGCTCTCCAGCCTGTCTAGGTCATGCTGGATGGCAGCACAGCCTTCTGGTGTG
>NW_010271067.1:2488-3528 GCF_000690775.1 Eurypyga helias
CGCCTTTGGGGGGGGCCAGCCACTCCTCCCAGCTGGTATCGTCAGCAAACTTGCTGAGAGGACATTCCATCCCTTTGTCCAGGTCATTGACGAATATATTGAATAGGGCTGGAAAAATATTCCAGAAAAATTTACATTACACTGTGGAAATGGGTGAGGTAAATGTGTCAATGGCTTGAAGTGCTAATGAGAGGAACAAGGCAATTCTCTGAAATGGGCTGGACCAGGCTAGTACTCAAAATGAAACAGGACTTTAAACAACTAGAAATAATAATTGGTCACTCCATTGTTCACATCATCCAGAAGCTGGTACTTTTGGTGTTAGCACATGTTCCCTAGCACACTGTTCTTGAATCAACGAGTGTCCCACCTACTAAATTACACTCTACTGCATTTCTTCAATGACTTTTTTTTCCCCAAAATTCAGGAACTGTGGGTGTGCTGTTAATAGTCAGCTGAAGAATCTGGAATTGGGTTTTAAAAGCATCAGAGCAACTTAGGGGCCTAGATGCCAGTCATAAATGAAGCACTGATGTGTTTAAATGTCTGCTTATACTGAAACCTGAACAGATGTGTTGGTAACTGAGGTGGGCTGAGTCACTTCTGAGAGCAAGATTACTTGGGTAAAAAGGCTGAGTTTGTATCCCTTGGTTCCTCTGGAAATTTGAATTTAAGTTACTAACCCAATTTCAAACACTAGGTATCTCCTTGTCCTTTTGTTGGCAACCCAGCATGTCTGAGTGAATAGAATATAATAGGGAAGGGACCTAAACCGATCATCTGGTTGTACTACCTGACTACTTCAGGGATGGCCAGACTTAGACGCTGGCATTAAGGGAATTGTCCAGTTGCCTGTTAAACACCGACAGGCTTGGGCATCGACCAGCTCTCCAGGAAGCCTGTCCCAGGTTTGACCACCCTCTCAGTAAAGAAATGTTTCCTCATGACAAGTCCAAAACTTGCCCGACAGACACAGCTTTGAGCCATTCCCACATGTCCTGGTACTCTATCCCAAAGAGAAGAGATCAGCACCTCCCTCT
>NW_010271068.1:0-3616 GCF_000690775.1 Eurypyga helias
GCCGGAGTTAAACCACGACAGAGGCTGCTGAGAAAAAGGGCTTTAGCGACTCGACACAGTGCGTGCAGCTAAGCACAGCCATACTGTTAAGGACGGTTTCTCTCTTGTACTTGTTTGGCTCCTGAAATCACGCTTTTAAATGAAGGATGCTCAGAAGCAAAGCTCTTTAGGAGATACTCACCTTGGGGGAAATTACTTACCGATCATGAACCTGACACATTTTCTAAATTATTTTTAAATACCTCCTGCTAATATTGCTTTTAACTATTTTGACAACTTCTGAAGCACACCGGACTGCAAACTTCAAGCCATTCTTCGCACTAAGAATTTATGGATCTAGAGAGAATTAATTTACTGGAAATTACATCTACAGCACTATAAAGACTTTGCCCTTAGCAGAGCAGGGTGGAACAGTTGGCAGGCGGTTAGCTATCATTTCTTCCAAGGAAGGATGTTTCAGAAGTGATATAGAAGCCGTCTGTGAACTGTCTGTAAAGATTCTTGGGTGAAATATGGATTTTAAAAAAGTCACTAATGCTCTAATGTTTAACTCTGTTCAAAATTTCCTACTGAAGGCGAATTTCACAGCGGGTGAGTAAGCTAACATCAAACCGTCGATAACAAAGAATCTTAGTTGTCTTTCCATCCACTTATCAGGATAGGATGTCTTCTCAATGCCCTTCAAGTCTAGCCCATTCTATACTACACCGGATCCCAGCTACAATAAGCCCCACTATTTTTTTTTGAGCAAAGACACTTTCCCTTTATAGAAGACTAACAAAAGCCAGGGGCTGTACCTGAGGGTGTGTTGTAAGCAGAGAAGATCCTGAAACATAGGAAACCTTTTCATAGATCAGGATAGGATGTCTTCTCAATGCCCTTCAAGTCTAGCCCATTCTATACTACACCGGATCCCAGCTACAATAAGCCCCACTATTTTTTTTTGAGCAAAGACACTTTCCCTTTATAGAAGACTAACAAAAGCCAGGGGCTGTACCTGAGGGTGTGTTGTAAGCAGAGAAGATCCTGAAACATAGGAAACCTTTTCATAGTGTGACTGGATAATCCAATTGGAACTTCCGAGAGCGTAGCCTGAGCTGAGTGGGGTGACCTGAACAGCACCAAACAGCTCCTGAAACACAAAGCGAGAGACAGTAACTTGAGCAAGCCCCTGAGAGAAGCCAGAACAGGTCATTTTATCATCAGTGACATCAATTTTAAAAGTAGTTCTGCTATTCAAAGCCTTTATGTACCTAGTTTCCCAAGCTTTATGTCTGCTACTTTTATTTACCCATGTCTAACAGGACACATGCTCTGAGAAAAGCTTTTCTTGAGGTAAGGCCTTCATAAAGTCTCTCTTCCATGTGAAGTATCACATCTGAGTTCACACCAAACCATAACTCTAAATCAATCAGGGTCTTGATCCTCTGCCCACCCTTGCTCTATAAAAGAAGACCGTGAGAGTTTTACATATTTGAAGACTCTACATTCCCCTAACCAAATTTTATAGACACTGGCCAGCAGGAGAGAAGTACAAGTAGTTCTGTACTGCCATGAAACTGTTTGGGTGACACATTTTGCTGTGGAAAACATAATTTCAAACTCACTTCCTAACTCTATTTCATTTTAAATGCTACCTACTGGTGATTTAGAAACAACACCCTGCAAACTCAGTCCAATTCCATTTTCAGCTCTAAGCATAAGCAACCTGACAGTTGTCTCCTTTCCAGGTGTCATTAGAAAGTGGATTGCTTTATCGGTCCACAGTAATGTGTTATACTTGTTTCGAGAAGGGAAAATAAGCCTCCATGTACACCTCCCTAATGTGATCTACTTTCCTGTTACTGAATAATAGAACAACCATCTGATTCATGCAATACTAATGATTTTTCTAGTATCTCCATACATATTTGGATGCCCTGCAAAGCAAGGCAGGGTCTCCGGCACCCAGAGCGTGTAAACCAAGGCTCTAGGTTCTGCTGATATGCAGACATGTAAAACGGACAACAGACCGTTCTCGATGCCGTCACCCAGTTTTGGGTTAACTGGGTAAATAGGGTTTGATTTGTTAGCTTTGGGAAGAGAGAAAATACGTCTGTTTTCCCGTTAACTCTAAAAGAGTGATTGGCTGAGATGAACAGTTCTAAAATCAGGCGGGATGCACCCACACTGCCAAACACAAACAGTAACCATCCATGGAGGTGGGTGTGACAAACCAAATGTCCTCAACCTGCCCAGTTACTACACGAAGCTGCAGCTGTTACTTACGTCAGCAGCCATGCTAGTGGTGGCTCGGGATCTTTTTTACCAGCTGTAACCCCAGCATGCAATCCCAAATCCACCAAATGTAGTGCACAGCAGCACCGGTTACTGTTTCAAACTGACTTCCACATAAACAGCAGTCTTCCAAAATTTAGTGGCCCATGGCTTAGGAAAAGGGAGCAAATAAAAATGGTGGGGAGGCACTGGAACAGGTTGCCCAGAGAAACTGTGGATGCCCCATCCCTGGGAGTGTCCAAGGCCAGGCTGGATGTGGCTTGGAGCAACCTGGTCTAGTGGAAGGTGTCCCTGCCCATGGCAGGGGGGTTGGAACTAGATGATCATTAAGGTCCCTTCCAATCCAAACCGTTCTGTGATTCTATGAAAAGGGAGCAAATAAAAAGCTTTGTGTACACATCTTTTTAATTTATCTTTTTATTTCTTACGGCCCTGAGCAACAACAGCAGGTATCACGGCCCCCATGTTGCCTACAAGCCGTAAGGGAAGAGTGTATCCACAGGCTACTGAACTGTGGGTTGAGTTCATCCTAGAAAATACCCTGCAGGACAGTCAACGGCACTATAGACAACAAATGTTAGCTGGGAACCCTGGGAAAGGAGTGTTTGAAGTTCAGGCCAAACCATTAGGTTTTGTTTACAATCCCTAATTTGCTGTAGGAAAGAAAGTGGAGGCTAAAGCACTCAAAAGATTCCCAGAAGTGAGATACAGTAACTCAGAAGGGGATGTGGCTTACAGAGAGGATACATTCATTCGGTACATCCTCCCAGCTCTCAGTGGGACAGCCATCAACTCCGAATTTGAAGGTACTCCACCTTAAAATTGGCCTCCCCAAGGAAGAGGAGAAACAAATGGATACTCCCTGATTTCAGCAAACAAGAGCACTTCCTGGGAGGCAGACTGCGGGACAACCAATATAACGTTCCCTTGCTTTCCTAGGCTAGAGTAACGAGATCTTACACAGGATCTAGAGGGAAAATAGAAAAGGAAGAGCATTTCCAGAGAAAAGCTGGAAACAACAAGTTGTTGCTGTTGACCTGAGGACAGCTTGACAGGTACTCACAATTTTCTGAGAATATCCCACTAGCTGGATCTTACTGAGCGCAGCGTTCACTTCTGGCATGGTGTAGCACTTCCTCCACATAGACACCTCCACCGCGTCCTTCAGAGGGGCGGGCAGCAATCTGCAAAGATCAACGGGCTCTGGGCATTTTCAGAACATCCACCACCAGCTTTTATTCCCGTTTATATTCTCCACATCTTAGAGCTTTAGCTTTTTTTTAAATTTTATTTTAAATATGCCTCGTGCTTCAAAGTGAGGAGCAAGCCTTTCTTCCTG
>NW_010271069.1:0-7368 GCF_000690775.1 Eurypyga helias
AGGCCGGTGCCGGCATTCACGGTGCCTGTGGGGCTGATGCAGCTGCCACCTGCAGCCAGGATCTCTTCCTCAGGTTTCTGAGGGACACCCTTCTCCAGGAGCCCTTCAGCCCATCTTCCGCAAAAGCGAGATGGAGAGAGTTAAAAGTGCGTTGCTTTTCCGAAACCAAACCATCCCTTCTCGCCCTCAGGCAGAAATGCCCTTCTGAAGCGCTTCCCACGTTTCAGCCGTAGATGTCGGCTGCTGTGCTTTCAGTACGTTTTAGCACATCCCTGGAAATGTCTCAAATATGCAGAGAAATTAATGACCCCAGCTTCCCTGACCACTGTCTCTCAAATAACCCCAGAACAATTGCCGTCTGTCCTTGCATGTGCTCTCCAGCTAGGGTCTGTCAGTTGTGTTTGTTGTGAGAGTCACGTTACTTTAGGAATTTTTACGCCGGCATTTAGTAAATGGCAAAATAAAACGAGCTCGCTTATGAATACAAATGGACATTGTTCACACACGCACACACATTTTCATTCGCTGTTGAGCAGACTTGGAATGAAAAGATTTTGAAAGGAAGTTTTCTTCGGCGAGTGTTGGATACTCATCGCAGTGAGAAACTGGTTAAAATCCTATTACTGTCTCTCATTTCCTGTTAGCTTGAGAGTTAAAGACTGTGCTTCCAATATGGACTTTATATATCCCAGATTTTTTTTTTAATGCAAGTTTAAATTCAAAGAAGCAAAGGAATACTGTGTTTTCCCCCCAAGTCTATAGGAATTCCTCGGCTAAAGGTGCTGCAGCACTTCTTTCAGTCAGGCCTTTTGTCTGCAGATGGAGTATTGTATTTCCATTTGCAAAGTATGGGTCATTTAATTCGTCTTTGTGTGCAACTTCTGCTGCTGTCTATGGGAAATGTGGGAGCTGATCAAGGACAGGATGCCCACGTAAACTAATATACTAGAACAATTTGTTAAGCGTGACAGCCTACTGCTGGTGAAAACATCAGTTGCCAGCGTTTGCTCTTTTCTCTTGTCTCATGAAAAAGCACGCAGTGAGGCACGAGCGTTTAGAGAGAAATATGGAACTTAATTAAGGGATGTCAGTCTGATGCTGCATGCCTTGATCCTGCTCAGATTTAAGCCAATGCAAATTTTGCTGTTAACTTCAAAGTGATAGCTGTGACATCACTCATTGATCATGAGAGTTACTTCATATATAATCAAATAATCACATCAAGGGCTCAGTCCTGCAAGCTGCTAAAAAACTGTTGCACATTCAAGACTTTCTGTTTGCAGAAATCTGTTCAAAGAAAGAGGCTTGTACAAAGTATAGAAAAATGTGCAGAGGGATCAATGCTGTTCAAAACCTCAGTGCCCATATGGGAAGGAAAAAAAAAGAAAACCCAAACCACTCTTGATGACTGTGGTGGAGAGGAGGCATTGCCTGGTGTTGAAATGTCATCCAGTGCATTCAAATGACATGCACAATAGCCACTTAAAAGATTTTCATTTCCTTCTAATGCCAACCAGTTGGAGCAGTTTTCTCAAGAGCCCTTAACCGTGGAGCTGAAAAAACGGAGAGCAGGGCTAGCCATGAATTTCTGCCAGGAGCGTGGCAGTTTGCGTGGCCGTATAATAAAGCAGAAGGGTGGTCACGAATTCTGAAATAGATCCTGCTGGACAGAGTCCCAGATTATAAGGTAAAATTCTGGCTCTGCTGACATGGGTGGGAAGCCTTTGCTGACTTCTATGAAACCAGTTTTTGCCGCTGTAGTCACTGGCCTCTCATTTAAATGTGTGGCATGTCTACACTTAACACTTTTTTTCCCTCTAAAATATAAGGCTTCGTGTATTAGTATAATAATTTCAAACAATTAATGGTAAAATTATAAGGGGTAAAATATCCATACTTTTGTTTTTGCACGTCTACTTTCAGATTCGTATCATCCATAAATGTCAATGGGGAAAAAGACATCAAATAGAAAAGAAACAAAACGTCTGCCACATCCACTTTGGCTGAAGCATTGCATTAGATAGTATTTCAGTACTGAACTTACAAATATGTGAAATATGAGATTATGATAATAAATATTTAGCCATATTCTTGGTTATGTTTTTTTAAAGGTTAACAGTTTCATACTGAATGAAAAGGAAACAAACAGTGGTGAACTAAGAAGTTAAAACTGCATTCTCTGTGCATGCCCACTGTGATAATACTTCCTTACATGACTATGCAATTAAAGTCCTTTCCAGTATATGCATCAGAAAAAAAAAAAAAAAGCCTTCCATAAATGTACAAGTTGCACAGAGAATAGAAAAATTATGTGGAACTGTATTTCGTGTGAGAGAAAACAGTAGCCTGGGATTGTTGAATTAGGATTTGTCATTAAAGGGTTCACCTAACTATAATTTCAGTTTAAAAGATCATTTTTAATACTTTCACTTTTGTTTCACTACAAGTCTTATTTTGTTCTGACACTGATCAACCACAGTCCTCAGATCCCAGGGTCAGATTTATGATTGTTACGGTACAGCTTAGCATCTCACCCACCGGATCTTTTCCATCATGCAGTTTCTCTGTGAGCTGAGAACTAAATTCTGTGTCTTGTTTCAAATTGTTCCAGAGGTTTAGGCCTGTTGCTATTCTTATTTCTGCTTCAAGCTTGTGTCCCTTGAACGGAGCTGCAAGTTTGGAAGCTGAGCTGTCATGTTGCTGACTGTTTCCCGGTTTCTGGAAATTAGCAGTCATTCAGGGTTTCTCAGACTTTCTGAAAATGGATCCTCCCTTTGGTTCATTTGTGTAAATGTTTAATTGCCTTAATGCTGTGCCCTGTGCTGCCAACTTTTCAGTTCCTCTGGAAGAGGGGGAGTGCAAAGTTGCTGTAATTACTGGCTGCAAGAAATCTCCATCATGGAGAAAACTCTGCTACCGCAAGCAAATGTAGACAGTTGAAAGTTCCTTCAAGACGGTGGATGTTTTCAGTCAGTAATTCTACCTGCTTCTTTCTCTCTCAACTTAAAAGAAGTGCATTTCCCAAAGTTTCATGCTGCTTTTTATTCTATTTCCTGAATCTCTATAAACTTGTTGGGAAACATTGCTGTACTGCATAATCCTGCCAGTGGAGCAAGATTCCTCCTATTAAGAGTTTTCACTTTCGACAAATCCTGGGAAGATTACTGTGCAAAGATATTACAAACATGGCTGGCATGACTAACAGTAGCCCATTTAAACTAGCCTAACTATCCCACACTGTGGCTGCTGCAGGTCCACCTTTGCCAGTAAAACTTCCCAGTACTTGGCATCAGGCAACACACCTATGACTGCTACTCTCCATGGGGACTGGAGAAACAATTTGGGTTGCTTTCACCCCAAAGTCATTTGAACTGCAAGCCCTCATATGTCATGAATATTCTCTTTTGTATACAGAAAGTTTTATAATAAATTTTTCTTTGAGTGAAGACACACCACATATCTTCAGTTCAGAAAAAAAATTAAGGTAAATATTTTAATGAAAAATTCTTAGTGTCTTAGGAAAGATTAAATTCAGAAAACTCAGCAAAGAAAAATTAGGTGTTCTTATTTATTCAAATTTTTCAGGTCTGTAAATTCTCTCGTTAATCCTGACAACATATCTGCTCAACACTGGCAAGAATATTAGCTTTGCATTTCAGATTTTCACTTGGTTATTTTTAGTTCTTCTGAAGCCTGGGAAATAAGAAATATAACCGCTTTGAACAGTCTGAAAGAGCCAACTCTAGCAGGGCCTCTGAATCTGATTAGATAAAACAACAAAGAGGTTCTGTTAGGGCAGAGGCAGGAAGAACTAAGGTGGGTGGCAATATCTGTCATAACTCAGGGGAAATGTAGCCTCAAAGCACTCAAAAGTGGGTGAAAAAATAACATAAGCAATAGACAACTTTCCCACATCTTAGGTCACTCTCCAAATACAGTTTGAAGAATTTTCTCTGTGCTCAACTTTTTTTTTTTTTTTTTTTGTATTTTTAAAGTACAATAAACAGCACATGCATGTGTGTTTATCTTAAAAAAGCTAATTTAGGAGAACATCATTTCTCTGCAGATAAGTATCCAACAAAAATGCAGTATGGCAAGTGCAATTACATTTGTCGGTACAGAAACAGCATAAGATTTTAAATGATAGATTTGCAATTTTCAACCTTTTCCTCTGATAGTAAGGAAGCTTTAGAATTTCCACAAGAGATTGCTCCCTAAAATACAGCTAGTCATAACATCACATTTTATTCTGCTGTCCGAAAAAGGGTCAAACTGTTGTGTTTAGTGCAATTGGGAGGTCTTCGGGGCATTTTGAGGGGTTGAATTAAAGATGATCTGTTATTGGAGTGGTGGGAATCTGGAACACCCACTTGGCCAAGGATTGTGCTTCCCTACCTTCAGTGCAGGATGCTTATTTTGGGTTGGAGTCTCTGCTGAAGTAAAAAAAAAAAGATGTGTGCATCTTCTCAGGAAAATCAGTGAAAAGGTTTTCAAAGTTGCTGTGTACCCACGATGTTGAGTTTTGTCTCTGTTGGAGGCTGGGAATGTTATCTTGTGCTGATCTGACACGGTTTTGCCTTGCTCCAGTGGTTCCTTGCCCCAGTGGTTCAGAGCCCTCGTGTCGCTCTTCGCACTGAAATGGGGCGGTGGTGCTGTGAGCACCAAGGTTCAAGCTCGATGGACAGGGTCTACACGACTCTTAGAAAGAAGGTGTGGAACGACCATTAATTTATTTGCCAGGAGTTCGATTTGACCTTTTAACAAATAATGTATTCCATGGTTTTCCTGACTTCATGTCTGCTATGAAAGGTATTCCTGTGAACCAAGCATTTTGTTGGTGGTATTTCTATGGCATTTTCAGCAGGCTAAATGTAGTTACACTGTACATTTGGACAGGAGAGCTGGAATGTAAAATTTTTCCCAATGACCTTTTTCCTCAAGCTTTTTTCTCATTATAATTTCATCCGAAGTGAATCTGCTCCACATTCTTGATTTTCTTTGAAACTGCGCTCTGAAGTTCAGTCTTAACATTCCTGCACAGGGAATCAAGCACCAGCTGTTAAAAGCTACAGGTACAAAATCAAATCCTTCCAAGGAATTGTTGCCGGTACAAGTTCTGCTCCCCTGGCTGATCCATGGACTGCTCAGGTGAAGGTGTTTCTGTTTCCCAATGAATGGAAAAAAGGTGGATGGGCACATATGGATACCTCCTTTTTGTCTTTGGCCAGTGTTTGAATAAACCCCCCCAGAACTCATAATAACAAAAACCCTGGGGTGTGCTAACTTCGTATTGATGGCGGGGATGGGGTGACTATGACAAGTCTGTTCTCTGTGTGAAGCAAGTTCATGTTTGTCGATTTAATGTACCCGTCTCGCTGGTCATCCTCTCGCTCGTGGAGACGCAGGCGCAGGTTTCATGCTGTTTGTACAGATGCTCTTAGCATAGAGCCAGGGGATGGGGAAGTCAGAGAACCCTGCGGTCTCTTTCTCTCCTGCCACGTCCCCAACTCTGCTTGGGGTCGTTGGGGATATGTGCAGGTCCCTCACCTACAACACGTTTATAGCAGGCTGCCTTGGTTGCCCTGTGCTCGACAGAGAGGTCTCATTCTCCACCAAGCGAAGCAACTGGGGTCAGCACGTGCCCTCCTGTTTGGTTTATTTTTTCATACCTGGAAATAAAGATCATCTGAAGTGGTTTTCTGTGTACAGAAAACAAAAGCCAGTCAGATAGGTACTATGGAAAGGAAAACCTCACCACTCTGAAACTCTCCAGTGTGGACAGGCAGAAGATTCCTCTTTTTTCCATAAACAGTGCTTTAGATAGGGTTATGACCTGTCATTACTTAGAGATTTCCAGCAGCTGAACATTTGGTGTCTTTCTGCCACCCACCTAGTACCAAAAATGCCACCAAGAGATTGGCTTATCGAAGGACTAAAATGGTCCTTAAAGCTTAACCTCAAAGGACTATGACACCTGCTTTCCCGTGTCTTCTCTTTCTCTCCATGTCTGCCCCACTAATCACCTATTAGCTCCTGAGGTACCAGAAATAAACACCAGCAGCCCCAAGGTTCAGACAGTGTGTATTAAGACCTGTGAAAACTGCCTTTTGCAAGCATTTGTCTGGGAAATAATACCTAGCTTAAGGATTTAAAACCTAGTGAGGTTCTTTGTTGTTTCAGGCTTCTGGGAAGTGGTCATTTTCTTAATGTGTTAAGAAACTGAAACGTTTTCAAAGAAAAGACACTTAGATGTGTGGCCTGTGTGGATTAGTAAGACTGGAAGCTGCTGTTCCATGAATCCCTTAATTACAACAAACCTTTCCTGACGAGCTGCTACATTTACTTAATAGAATATTAAGCTATGATTTTAACATGTATACTGCAGGTATTCAGATGTCTTGCAGTGTAGAAATATTTGATTTGATTTAATTTAATTTAAATTAAAGTTGGCTAAGCTTGGGCTTTTTTGTTAATTTCCTCCACTCTGAAGGATAAAACAGCCCGGTGCGAAAGCCTTTAAAGATTTGACAATATTGTTTAAGTGTGGCATCTGCAACTAATAACAAAGACTATGCAACTTTGAATGAAAAAAAAAATGTCTAATTATCATGGCAACGGGAAGATGGTTGACTCATCTTCGGCAGTTTGGATTACATGTGTGGGATTGTGTTTTGGATGGAGCACTCCAGAATAGCAACACTCCATCAAAAACACAGTCATGCACCTGTACTCCAAATGGCTGAATAAGGCAAAACACATGTCATCTGAACACTGTGAATCAAATTAAAGAAAAGAAAAGAAAAGAAAGCTGGAAGAGAAATAAAGACAAGCACCATAACATTGGTGTGTGTGAAGACTTGTTTCTCTAAAGCTTCCTGAGTGATTTATTTATCGCTAAACCTCTGTTCGCAAGCCATGTTTGATTTTGCTTGATGCTGATATAGGCACTGCAACTGGATCTTATGGAAAGGGCTTCCAGCAACTGTTTGATCCTGATAAATTACAATAACAGGCACAATTTACAATGAGAAGCTATTGCTGCTTCTGGCCCTAATGTGTGATGAGGTTTAAAACATGATGGGCCAAAATTCTCCTTACCCGGTGGCCCCCTCAGACCACTTACAGAAGAGTGTAAGAGAGCTATTGAGCAGAAGAAAATTACATTCACAGCAAGAGCCAGGCCTAATTCTATATCAAAGGTGAGCGTGTGTGTGTATGAGTATCTGCCTGCGTTTGGAGTGAAAGAGACGTTGTGGGGAAAAGAGGTACAAGAAGAGTGTATAATCCACGTCTGGAAACTCATGTGTTAACTGAGTGGCCTGTTACCCCAGTTCCTTCTACATGTGCACACACATCCCCCCACCCCAC
>NW_010271070.1:0-5737 GCF_000690775.1 Eurypyga helias
CCGAGGGGCGCGGCAGAGCCCTGCAGCAGCAGCGAGACGGACACGGCCCCCTATCCGCCCCAGCTTTGGGCCTGGCGCGCACCTAGCAGGAGACAGGGAACGAGGCGGAGAGTGAGGTTTCTGGAGCACCCAGGATGCCGTTGAACTGCCTCCCTGAACCCACTCCAAAGCATCCCTGCAGGCCAGGAGAGGGAACAGGACCCCCCACCAGAGACAAGGAGGGCTCACTTCCCCCCCAGGTCAGATGTGGTTGATGTGCTGAACCATGCACCACAAAATCTCCATCAAAACCTAACTCCTCCTAATCCGTGTGTCTGGAACTGGGAGATGTCAGAAACCAACGGCCATTCCCATAGATAACCAAGTGCCAAAGACAAAACACCAGCCCTGTGACCCGGGGTCAGCACCGCACCGAGGAGATCCAGACTCACATTTCTCCTTTGCTCTCACCTGTCCTGCCTGCGTCAGCAGTTTTTATTAAAAACCCAAGTGACAAAACCATGCCGCGTTACCGAGCTGGTTACCCGAATACCGACACCTGGTTCGGAGACGCACACCGCTCCATTTCTGGAGAAGAGGTCACTAGTCAAGCTTGTTGTGTCACCCGTCTGCAGGCGGGCATGCTCACTGCAGTACTCCGTGAATACTGACGTCCATTCACACAAGGGTAGAATATTTGTTTGAAATATTTCTTTCAAGTCCTTCAAAGGCTGCCTTTACTCTCTCATTTTAAGGATCACCACGTCCTCCTGCCCTCGTTTTGGTCTGTGAAGAGCCCTTCAGAATGCTAGGGATTTAACGAACTGGCATTTAACCAAAGAACAAGTACTAAAGGTAAACACAGGCCTAATTAACTGATTTACTTTGCTTACTTTTTCCCTTACTTAGGACTTGAAAAATGTAAATCCTTTAATCCTGTAGTCCAAATAACTTGCCATTTGGGTTGCCTCTCCGGCACTGTATTGCAACTTGGGAATAGGGAAGACTCTAAGGGTGAGGGGAAGGGGAAGAGATAAAAAAAGGTATCTGATCTCCAGCTCAAGCACCTTTGCTCACTGGGGTTTCTTTTGTTTACGTGTACGTGTTCACCCCGTGGGACTGCTCAAATCCTAAGCGTCCACAAGCAGAGCTGCAGAGCGCTGTGCCCGCTGAGCAGGCTGACTGAAGCCGAAGGTATCACCCAAGTATGTAATGCTCTACAGCTGGGAGAGGCAAGAAGTACGTCACTCATTTGCTTGGCGAATCAGCCCCTGTCGAGCCCAAACATGTGGAACTCGGGAAACCAACTCGTCTCAACCAGAGAGTTCTTCCTTCTCACCAACGCCTTCATCCCATGAACTATATTAGCTGGGGATAACACACAGCTGCTGAGTGCTCATTTTGTGACTCGCTCCTGAAGGGTGAGTGGTGAGTTTTTGATGGTCTGGACCAACTACTTGTCTCTCTATGAAACATGGGTGCCTTATGTATGAGAGAAAAGCCAGCCCTTTGCTGGAGGCAGCAGACAGGAGGAGGCCTCTGCTTCTCCATAAGATCACCATACCTCGACAGTTCGGTGGTTACAGATACCAACTACCCAAACTCATCCTGAGCCTCTCGTCTCCACGTGTTTGGTTCTGGTTAAATAAAGTTGTCCAACTTCTTTGAGTTTTGAAGGGTGGAAAAGCAAGAGGTGATGTCTAGTCCTAGCAGGAAAAAAAAGGTGTGGAACACTAAGATGGCTCCAGCACTCGGCAATCTTTGGGGTGGAGTGAGAACATGTAACTGCCTCTGATAGGGTGCTTCTATCTACAGTTGGTTGATGGTATGGATAGTAAAAAGCTTGCTCTGCTGCTCAGCCTCGTGACACATGAGGGTAATTGAGCCGAAGGCCCAGATGATGTCACTGGGAGGGAACCTGTCTGGCACTGTGGTGAAATGGAGGAGCGCTGAAGAAGGGGATGGATGCCCCAGCAACGCCACATCCCAGTTCTGGACAGAGGCAGTGGTGGCTAGGACATCCTCCACCGTGTCAGGAGAAGTGGGTCCAGGGGCATCCTTCCCAGACTACATATGCTACGGACGCAAGTGCTGAAGCTGAGGCCCCTCCATACTGAGACAAGTCACACTGGTGCAGCTCAGTACAAATGGGGGTGATCAGGCAGCTTTAAAGAAAGGGTAAAGAAAGAGCACAGTAAGAGACTGATTGAAGAAAATAATCCAAACACTGAAAACAAGGCTAGGCAGTTAGGAAACAGCAGGAAAAAGCTGCCTCATCAGGGAGTTCAAAAGAACTGAAACAGCAGCCAGCACACTCCACCCTGTGCATTCATTCACTGAGCATGAGAATGGTATTGTGAGCATATCCGAAAGAAATACCTGGGAGTTTTTCTGATTGCAAATCACAATGGATGGTGGCATATCCACAGCACGAAACTACAAGCAGGCTATCACTGCACGTAGAGAATCCTCTTTGTTTCTGCACTAACACAAATGGTATCTGGGCTGGCTGTAGCTGGGATGGAGTTACCTTTCTTCACAGTAGCTGGTGTGGGGCTGTTTTGGATTGGTGCTGGAAACAGTGTTGATAACAGAGGGACGTTTTCATTACTGCTGAGCAGTGCTGACACAGAGTCAAAGAGCAGGGTGGGACACAGCTGGGACAGCTGACCCCAGCTGACCCAAGGGATATTCCAGACCATATGGCGTCACGCTGAGCATGTAAAGCTGAGGGAGGAGGAGGAAGGGGGGGCACTTGGAGCGATGGTGTTTGTCTTCCCAAGTAACTGTTACACCTGATGGAGCCCTGCTTTCCTGGGGATGGCTGAACACCTACCGGCCCATGGGAAGCGGGGAATAAAGTCCTTGTTTGCTTTGCTCACGTGCATGGCTTTTGCTTTACCCATTAAACTGTCTTTATCCCAATCCATGAGTTTTCTCGCTTTTACCCTTCCAATTCTCTCCCCCACCCCACTGCAGGGGGAGCAAGCGAGTGGCTGTGTGGTGCTTAGCCTCTGGCTGGGGTTAAACCATGACAGTATCACACCATTTATTTTGTCCCATATGTGCAATTCCTCTTAATGTATGTAACTACAGCTGAAAGCACACTCCTGGCAGCTGCAGTTCTCTGCAATTCTCCGTGACACTTCATTCCACCTTTCTGACCTATGAACAACTTCAAACTACACTGCACAGAACGGCACAATATCCTACTGAAAACATAGGAATTTTTTTGTCTTCTGCTTCAGCAACATGCCCAACATTTTTTCCCTACTTCTATTTACAACTTCTCTCTTCTGTCTCTGCTACCCCACATTTATCCACATGTCTGTATCATTTCAGCTTCCTCTGAAATTGTTAGACCACTCCTCACTCCCTTCCTGGACCAGCTAACCCCTCAGCTGTTAGACTGCCCTTCGTAACTCACCATGACTGCCACAGTGATGTCCGTTTCAATCTACTCCACATGGAATTGCTTTCTTGAGAAGGAATTAATACAAGAGAGATACAGATCAGTAAATGAGCATCATGAAATTACTCTACAGTTTTCCTTTCCTTTTCACTCTACCATATTTTTCAGTAGCTGCTTAAAAAAATGGTATTCAGTAATATAAACATCTAATAATATTTAGTTCCTTGAGACACGGATATTTTACTTACTGAAAAAGTGCCACTGTAGGTCTACACTACTTTATAAAAATATTCACCAGTCTTTGCAGCACTTCCAGGAAAATACATACAATTCCTTTTGTAGCCTCTCCTCCCTTTATGCAATTGTTGTTTTCTCCTTTACAGTCAGACAGATGTTACGAAAGTTTTGCTCTTGAAATTCATAACATGAAATTCATGTCTTCCCTGTGGGCATGTGATGATACACTCATTGCATCATCTCTCCTGTCTCCGAATATTTTAAAAAAAAAGTTGTCTTACAAATTATATCTTGGGAAAGGTGAGAGCAGGAACAGGTATTTCCACTTTTGCTCCTGGGTACATGCTGTGGAAGTAAGGTAATGTGTTTAAAACAGGTGTTAACACGGTCACTGTACAAATACATTGTTGTCCCAGCCAGTGCGTGCACAATTACTGTGCTGTGGCTATCCTACAAAGTACCTGAAAAAAGAATAGTTAAGGCTGGTCGTTAACTTAAGGTGGCACTTGAAGGCAAATTGTTAATTAGCTCTGTAAGATTAGATTAAAAGGAAGCATTAAATTATCTTACGTTTTAAAGTATTTCATTTTCTCAAGTATTTTATTTCAAATAAGAGAGTGTTATAAACTTTTCTTAACAGCCAAACAAGCTCTCATTTTTCGAGAGAAAACTGTATTGAAATCGAGCATCATTCTTGCTCTGCGAAGGAGATAACCCAACTCCCAGTCTAGGAAACAAGCTGTTACGGTGCGATTCTGTACGAGCCCATTTGCAGATAAAGGGCCACAAGCCAACGTGGGTCATACAGGTTTTATATCCCCCCGAAATGACAGCCAGAAGTGAGGGAGCAAGGGTGGCTAGAAAAGACCCTGCAGGAGCTGCCTGAAGCACCTCTTGGCAGTGTTAATGAATACAGACGGGAGATTGGTCAGAGCCTCTTTGCTAAAATAAATTCTATTACAGTCTAAAGTTGGAGAGCAAGAAAGGAGCTCCGTGATCTCGGGAACATATTATTAATATTTTTTCATCCCATAATCTGCTTCATGCCAGATGAGGCATCTGTTTCACAGAACCATAGAATGGTTTGGGTTGGAAGGGACCCCCAAGATCACCTAGTTCCAACCCCCCTGCCATGGGCAGGGACACCCTCCACTACACCACGTTGTTCACCCTCTCCATGAAGAAGGCCCCCTGCAGGCACTGGAAGGTGCTATAAGGTCTCCCCGGAGCCTTCTCTTCTCCAGGCTGAACAAGCCCAACTCTCCTAGCCTGTCCCCATAGCACAGGGGCTCCAGGAGAGCATTTCTCATACATGGAAAAAGAACCAGATGACCCAAAATGCAAGTGCTTTTTTACCAGTTTTTTTTTTTCAAATTGTTTCAAATCCACACAGTCAGAGGAATTGTTCAGGCTACCTTTCCTGTGATTCATTGCTAATATCCCAACAACCTTCTTTGCATGACGCTATGCTGGCAGTTTGCAAGTATATTAGCAGGGTCATGAAATATTCCAATAGTCCAGAAATCTGAATGCTGTAGTAGCAGAAAAAAAAAATGGAAAGAGTAGAAACAAAGTTTTCTCCACCTTTAGTATAAAATATAGAGGCAAACTATTTTGAAAAATAGCAACTAATCAAATACAGTTTTAACAATGACTGAAAAGCTGTGAAAATTCAGGGCTATAAACACCTCAGATGCTTAAAGTACTACTTACAATACTCCGTACACATTTCGCATTGGGCTAGAAAATGTTACTCCTGCTGACTGCTCTGCAAAACTCAAGTTTTGAAGCACAAGAGAAGTATCTCACACTATGGCGATTGTGGTTTTTTGTTGTTTATTGTAATTATTTTATTTTTAATTAATTTATTTTAATTTCAGGAAGTGACATGTTCCTGGCCAAGGATCACGCGCACAGGGAAGGCTGCGTATGCTCTGGGCAGCTGGACCCAATGCCATCAAACTCCCGTCTGAAAGTTAAGTTTCCTCGTTAAAAAACCCCAACAAAATGGTAATGATTAATCAATTAATTTCCAGTTTTGGGTTAGGGTGATACCATTGCTGAGTAACAGCCTCCTAACGCAGAATACTTGCATAGTCCTTGCTTTTT
>NW_010271070.1:5776-34129 GCF_000690775.1 Eurypyga helias
TATTTGTCAAACACTTGTTAATGTATTATTTTGTAGCAGAAATGAGAAGTTGTAGAGAGAACACATTTTTATGCATGCATAACAGTTCGTTTGTGTTAGAATAAATTTACCCTATTCATCTTATTACAGACAGATTATTTTTTTCTTTGCTCATTAAAATACCTATTTGAATCACTATGTTGGAATCTGAAAAAATAAATGATTTGTCAAACACTTGTTAATGTATTATTTTGTAGCAGAAATGAGAAGTTGTAGAGAGAACACATTTTTATGCATGCATAACAGTTCGTTTGTGTTAGAATAAATTTACCCTATTCATCTTATTACAGACAGATTATTTTTTTCTTTGCTCATTAAAATACCTATTTGAATCACTATGTTGGAATCTGAAAAAATAAATGAAAGTTGAAGTTGCGCATGTCATTTTACAATGGAGCTGATAAATTGTATGCTTCTGGGATTTGTTCAAGCTGACTGTGTCTTGTGAACCATGATGCTAATTTCACATCTCTGTTACTGCAAAAATGCTAAATAAAGGGGATTTTTTTCATAACATTTTATTCCTACAAATATGCATTTATATATGTGGCAAAAATAATAAATCTCATCAGTTGAAAAAAGTGATGGTTTCAAGTCAGCATCACCCACACAACTTTCCGTTAAGTCTTATTTAGCTTAGGAAGTATTTCAAGCAACAATCTTAATTTAAGCATTTCCTAACATTCATGATCAGCCTCATCCTGCAGTTGATCCTGACCTTATAGCACCTTCCAGTACCTGAAGGGGCTACAAGGAAGCTGGGGGGGACTTTTTACAAGGGCCTGTAGTGACAGGACAAGGGGTAACGGGTTTAAATTGAAAGTGGGGAGGTTTAGATTGGGTATCAGGAAGAAGTTCTTCCTGGAGAGGGTGGGGAGGCACTGGAACAGGTTGCCCAGAGAAGCTGTGGATGCCCCATCCCTGGAAGTGTCCAAGGCCAGGCTGGATGAGGCTTGGAGCAACCTGGTCTAGTGGAAGGTGTCCCTGCCCATGGCAGGGGGGTTGGAACTGGATGGTCTTTAAGGTCCCTTCCAACCCAAACCATTTTGTGATTCTATGATTTAGTTTCGCCAAGTAACACAGGATATGAAAAAAAAAGGTCTACTAAAAATGCACCCACAATGAAGCATTTTTCCACCATCTGTGTATTTTAGAAATTTCTGTGGTGTTAGCTGTGCTATGTTCTCCTCTAGGAATTTTATATCAACAAAACAGAGCAGCAAAAATCACTAAGAGGCTAGTAAGTAGGCTAAAAATCCAGTATGGTTCCTTTCAAAAAAGGTCTATGTAATGCAGCTGTAACACCGGTACAGATTTATTATGGCATGTTACGTAAGTTGTTTCTCTTATGCAAATATGTTTGTCAGTACATATGCAAGCTGAAATATGATTTATCACACAGTCCTTCATAATTTTGATAGCCTGTCACAGTTGTTTCAATGACTGCAGGAAAAAACCTCGAAGTTGGCTTAATGTTTCAAGCTCAGTCTCAAATGCTGAGGGAAAAGCAACAGTGAATGGAAGATATTCCGGGCTGTGTGTGACCAGGGCCTGTGATGTCGTGCAAGAATTTAAAAATAATTGGGGCTCCCTGTGCACCTGATGAATAAACCATCACACAATCATTATGTATGCTCCAGGTAAGTACATGGTAAAATGCTACTACACCTGTTGTTACGAAACTCCTGAATGAAAATCAACCATTGAGGCCAACTGGGAAAAAAGTTAAATAGGATTCGTACGATTTTGGAGTCAAGAAAAACCTGATGAGAGATACAGATAAAACATATGTCAAGTAAAAGATAATTAAGTTCTTCAGTTCATTTTCCTGTCATTTCAATATTGCCTTGCTTTATTTCAACCAAAATAATACAAAAAATACCTGGAAAGTAACCCCTCTTAAAAAGATGCTGTCTAGGAGAGCCCGAATTAACTTGTTATTGCATGAAAATTAATTCACGCATGCACGCCAACACCCAAAATGCACAAACACAGGTCAAAGTTTAGGGAAAGTCTTTAAACATTAGACTTCTGACTTGCGAAATATGTGATTTTCAGTTACAACTTTTGACAGAAAACCTTGACCCTTTCCTTACTATTAGGGTTAGACTGCCCACCCTCAGTAAGAAGGCAGTGTTACTTCTCAAATGAAGGCACTTTGCACTAGATATGTACATACAAGCTTTATCAGAGACTGAAGGAATGCAGCTTATTAAGGTGAGCATCCAAAACAAATAAGGATATTAAAAATTAAGAAAAAATATCAACAACTGTGATATGTTAGACTATCACATGCTTAACCTACAGGAATTTAAAAAAAAAAATCAAGTTACTTGGCTTTTCTGCACCCCAAGGAAATCTATCACACAAACTACAATTGCTGCTGAGGTTCCTTTGGCTATTTATTTTTCTTTAGTAGTGCCAGATCATAAATACTTTCAACACAACCTTAGTTTAGGTAGGAAGCAGCAGCACTTAGACCTATTATCTAGGTCTTACTTTTGAAAAGGATCTGGATAGAACCCAGATTTATAACAAGATTTACAGGCACTTAGAATTAAATTAGACAAACTCTTTGCCTTCTCAAAATGTATCAAAACTCTTAAAATTGTAGCTTCTAAAACAGGAATAGAAGTACCAGTAAAGAACCTCACTGCAAATTCTTCTACTTCCACTACCAGCATGTGTCTGTGCGGCATCGGTCATCTCCTGATGTGTCGCACAGCGCAGAGGGATGGCGCACTGGAGGTGTCCAGTGATCAATGCGTACTTACCTATCAAAAAAAAAAAAAAACATTGATCAAGATGTGCATCCTGAAATTACAGCCATTCAGAAATAGGCCATAGTCGGCTACTCCCACAAAATAATTCAAGAATCTCCTAGAATTCATAGAAAACCCAAGCAAACACACAGTTTAGTTTAAACTGCTAGCTAAGCATTAGTTTTAACAGGCTTCACAGACACGCCGCAGTCCCCTTGAAACCTGGGAAGTGCACAGAAGAAAGAACACAATTATCTTCTGCAGGTTATTATCCAAATTCGGTGCAGGAGTTGTGAATATTGCGAAGGCCATGTGTGGCAAGCACCCCGGTGTAGTGATTCTTTTGTGATGTAAATGAAAACACAGCAAATAAATGAAGGTAGGAGCAGTGAGGGGATAATACTTACTGAGTTACATGGCTTGCTGAGGTATGCTGGTGCTTCCCTGCCAAGGGGCGCACAGAAGCAATGAATACTCTCACAGCTCCGTCCACAGAACGTCACCCACGCTGAGTAAATGCAGGACTGCATCCCTGGGAAGGACAAACTTAGAACACTTGTGAGTCAAGGGCCGACAGTCATCTGAACATGAGCTCCAAGGCAATGCGATAGCCGAAAGATTAATGGGATCAGCTGCACATGCTGGACAACTCATGTTTAAGGAGATTCAAAATCCGGTTACTGTTTTTCAACATCAGAATGTTTCAAGAAATAGCACAACAAAAGGCCTCCACTTGTTTGCAGATCCAGGTGTTGTACTTTGGAACTAAATATATTTACAGCACCGCCAAACAAATGAAAACCTGTTGAGAAGGGATCACCGTCACCACAGTACTGACCATCATCTCCACCAACTCATCTTTCATTTAAGAAGACGACTGAAATCTTGGCCCCTTTGAGGTGAGGAGCAAAAGTCCCATTGACTCAGCAGGGCCAGGCTACCACTGGAAGGAATTTCCTTCATTTCAAGCCTGAAGAGTTGAAGTTCTTGGATTACACAAAATGAGAAACAAAGAGTTTTAAATGATTTATTTGATTTCTCCACATGATCACAGTTATAGTTTTACATCAATAGGGTCTGTTACTACTTACAAACAGAATGCATGTTAAAATGAAAGCACTCCTTTCTTCCCCATAGTTACAAAAGGGGTCTCAAGCCTCCCCAGAACAGAAGCTTCTTGTAAGCATAATGGTTTTTGAAGTCTTTAACAGTCTGCATTCAAGACCTAATTCTAACAGTTTAATACAACTCAAAGCTGATTTAAGTTCCTAGCAGGAGATAGGCAACCTCAAAGTGACTGCAGACTTATAGTAATACTAATTTACACACTATGTACAATTTAGAGAATTATCTATTCCCCCTACTGGTCCCATTTTCAGCACCCCCTTTTCTCTGTTCCAAATTTAGTCTTGTTATTGGTTCCACTTTTCTTTTAAATATATACACAATAATCCATTTTGCAGGCAAGAAGTGCGATGGTATTTTACAACGGAACAGCAAAATGCATGCTTAACTGCAGAAAACACACAGCTTCATATGGAACAGCAAGTCAACATCTAGAGATTCATTGTTTATATATCTGCTGACTGTCTTTCAGCTCATTTTATCAAGAAACAAGAGGCTTCTGCTGCATGCAGTACATGATGGGAAAATCATTCTACACTGTATGTTAGACTTGTCTTCTTTTAGCAATACAAGACGCACATTATATTAGGATGAACTTTGTTTTTTGTTTTTACATTGTTGTACATTTCATTCTTAACTTAAAAAAATAAACCCCCCAAATATATATTTGATTGTTGTCCCAGAAAAGATTTTTGTTGCCACACCTTTATTCTTTATGTTTGCCTTTCATTTTTTCAAATCAGCATTACTAATTTGCCACATTATTTATGGGAAAAGAGAAACATGGTCACTCGATGCAGTTCTGTACCAGTTTTCATTGGCAGTGGCATTTGAGAAAAAAACCCTCTCAATTCTACTCCTGCCTGCAGGCTGAAAAAAATAATTTTCTTAACCCCACGCAGTGGTAAAGTGCTGTCACCTTCCTATTCTAGGCATGATCCACACTGCTCTAAGCAATTGTTAATCAGGGGTGGAGTCAGAGAGGTTATACTACAACCCTAAACAAGCAGCAAAGTTCTCAGACTTACACTGACACCAAGATATGTTTGTTTGCTTAAAGTACGCACAAACACAGAGTCTTTAAAAAAAAAATCCCACTGCTTCTCCTCATTGACTTGAAGTAGAGTTTACAAATATTGTGCTCTTATATGACCAGTTTTGTTTCTTAAACTAGCCTCAAAACGATCCGTGATTTTACACATGCAACTTACTGCCCCTAGAGGGTAGGCACAAGCTCCTGCCCCACGCGTACATGAAATCATGTGTAAATGGTTTTGCATGCCCATTTGTGACATCTTCTGAATATTCAATCGACTGCACATGGAAAATCAGTCAAGCATTGAAATGTGGCTTGCTGTGCAAGTTTAGGATATTTATACGTAACATTCAAATGAATGAAAGGGGTTTTTAAACATAAAGCAAATGCAGATCTGGGAGATTTAACATCTTCACTGTTAATTAACACAGCTAGAGTCACACTTTCCTCTCCACTGCTAGCGCACAGTCTGTATCCCATACACAGGCAGTTTTACTTACATTACAACTGCATCTGAGAGAAGAGCAGACTTCGTCACCCAGTGAAGAGGAACATTCTTACCTCTGTTTTAATCAAAAGATGCAGTTTCTGAAAGATGTTTGTACCTGAATGGTTCTTTATCTTTTCTGGAACAACCTATAAATTACAGTTAGACTCTACTATTGGTACAGATGTATGAAGAAAAGTCTACATATTGAAATATGTTGTCACTTTACTTCAACTAATATCAACAGTAACACTGATATATTTTGCAAATATACAATATGTAGAGTGTAGCCTCACACTAATAACATCAGATGACATGCAGACAGTTCTACTTTCCCTTATAAGAACAGTACATATTTTTTTAAACTGCAAGGAACAGAGCCTCAGGGGACCCGTATGAGCCCTCTTAAGGTAAGCCGCAGAATTTAGAATAGTATGAGTGACACTTAATAATGCAATTACTCCTTTTCTTTTCATGAAGATAATTTAGAGTAGAAGGAGCAGAAGGGGAAAACATATTGCACATGTGTGGAACAAACGCGGACAGCTTTCAACAAAAGGCTAAACTCTAGATTGCTGTATTTGCTTTCTGTGGAGGTTAACAAAGTGCTCAGTTTGCAGTTTTGCTGGTATCGTGATATCAATGGTATGAAAGGGAAAAAATTACTCAACCTCTCCCCCAACCCCACTAAATATTAGAGATGCCATGAGCAAGCCAATATGAAAATCACTCTTGTTCTCACGTCCTCATTATTCCTGACGATTACTGGTAAACAGAAAATTGACTGGTTGTTATTACTTTTACCCATCTCATAATGGAACTTTTTGCTCATCCTCTTCAAGGTTTGCTTTTAGGCTGGTACAGTTTTGCAGTTGTGATTCCTTTGTCTCTAGTGATTAGGTGTAAAGTCCTTGCAGTGGCTCAAAATGCTGAAACTACAAAGTAGGCGCCATATATAACTTTGTACAGGATTTCGGGATAAAAATTGTATAGAAATTTGCAAATGGTTTGATTACAACACATAAGCAACAACAGCACAGCCTGTTTTTATGTGATGTCTCACAACTAACTGGACTATGAAAGTGAGGGTTTGAGCATAAACTCAGCCTGCTGAGTGCTGGGTACTTTCAAACTAACAAATGTGATGAGTAAAAATGGTGAAGCCACTTTGTTGCTAGCACATGGCTACATGGAATTACAGTTTTCTTTTACATATATATAAAAAAAACCCTATACTAAATTCTAAAACAAACCTTCAAGTTTTAGAGCACTTCCACCTGGAAACACTCTGACTATAATTCAGCTTCATTGGGGGTAAAAATGAGAAATTATGGTAAACAGGAAACAAAGTAGCTGAGGAAGATGGAAGTTTGCCATTTTCATGTTTGAGATGAATGTTTTTGCAGTGTTTACATGCACCTCTCGTAACTCTTCATGTGTGTTCGTTAAATCATAGGCATACAAAAGAAACGTGGATCATGTAAATTCACAGTTATCACAGCCTTTAAAGTGTCTAAGAATTTGTGTGACCAACGCTTGAAGACAACCACTGGTAGATGGTCACCCTACATTGCTACGGTATAATTACTGTATCTTAATGAGTTTGCTTACCTGAAATAGCAGAGCAGTTATAATACTGATTACGTATGATATTATCGTGTTAATAAAATAAGGATTTATACAAAGCAGTATTTGACTACAACATTTAAATGCTATGTTACTTGGCACATTTAGTAATGATTGCTTAGAAACCTTAGCAAGTCCAGCGGACTTTTAATGAAAATACTGAAATGTCTGAAATTTGTTCCTAACGTTTAATGGTTTTGGTCTACTCTTTCATATGCTATTCATCTATTATACTGTCCTATCAAGTAAGTGGAATTCCTTGTAAAGTCTATATTGCTAGTTTTGTGGACTGAAAAAATTCCTTTCCAAGCACAAATGTTAACTATACAGTATATATATATATTTATATGTATATATTACTGTTAATGAGGAGAAAAGTTTACTTACGTACTTTCATCAACCATATCAGGTCTACTTATTTTTTTTGCCCATTGACAACAAAAGAGCAAGAATGCAACACTTGGTTCTGTATCACTTTTTCCCTTTTTCCATAGACTACGTTTTTATGATGCATGTAAAATTGTCAAGGGATTTGGTGTAAAAGGTAGCTTTACTCATATTCAGCAAGCAGCATGTTTTCAAGGCAGTTTGGAAATAAGAACTAACCAGATGGTAAGTGTCTATTGAGTAGATAACTTGAATTACTTTATTTAGTAACAGCAAGCCTTCAAGCTCACACAACTCAATTAAATCGCTTAGGTAAAAACTGACAGTATTATTTGTTGCTTCCTGTAAGTGCCTTTGTAACTGTGTTTAAAACTCTAGTTATTGGGAGGGTCACTACGTTCTAGACTATTGTGCTGATGCCACTGTGTTTGGGCTTAGTGCTGGCTGAAGTGGAGGGAGGTGGAGGCGGTCCATGGTGATGCTGCGAGTGCTGGGGATGAGAAGAGTGCCCTGGGTGTGGAGGGGGCAGTGGCGGGTGAGGAGAGTGGCTGTGCGGCGCGTGGGGGTGCTGCAGGTAAGGGGTATGCTGGGAGTGTGCCGCGTGCTGGGAATGCGGCACGTGTTGGTGATACTGGTGCGGGTGCTGGATATGCTGGGGAGGGTGGTAGTGGTGGTGGTGGTGGTAGGGTGGTGGGTTCTGCTGCATATGGCAGTACTGGGAATGGTGAGAGTGCACTTGTGCCTGTGTCTGCCCCTCAGCCGGCCCTGCGTGATGCATGGCAGAAGGATGCTGTGAGTGCTGCTGATGGGGGATTACTGCAGGGTGCGGAGGCTGCTGTGATGAACCAGATGGTGGATGGCCTTGGGAAGGTGGCTTTCCCCTTTTACTACCAAATAAGGAACCTAGGAGTGAGGAGGAGTTAGGCATAGTCTGGTGAGGGCAAGATGGACACTCTCGGGTTGATGTAGCTCTTCGGCGCATGTGAGGACTGCTAATGATGGACCCCTAAAAAGAAATTAATAGAAATAAAAATTAAAAAAATCTTAAAATGTTTAAAAGAAAAAGTTCACACTGACCCACAAACTCCTCCTTCAGTGTTCACATGGGTGGACTACGTTAAGAGTTCTAGGAAAAACCTTATTTCCACCTTCTCTAAGTTGCCAATGAGGCATTCATGCCATTCTTGGGATATTTTAAGCATTAAATGTTTTTCTCCCAGTACTTTAATATAGAAAGCTATGACTTCAAATAGGAAAAATGTCACGGAAGAGTAACATGGCATAAAACCTAGGAGTGTGTTTTTTAAAAGGAAAAATACATTTTAAAATACTGTAAAAAAATACCATAATTGCGTTTTTACAACAACAACAAAAAAAGATAGAACTACATTAAATTCAACCTAAACACATAGCAGCAAATGTTACAAGTTACAATTCAGATTTCAAAACAGTAATTTAAACTTTTTTTAAGAGTAGTTTTCCACTACGGTATGGCACAGTGCTGCTTCTCAGGCCTACCTCTGAATTATGTGTTAAATGGAACCATACCAGTTTTGCCACTAAGATTTCTATGCGATTGTGTTCTTCTGACCTGTGGTCCAACATTCTCTATTATTTAGCCTGGAATGGTGTATTTAGTTTCTGGAAGTTTTGGATTTGTATATTTTGAAAAGAGTTATGGGACACAACAGTACTTAGGCAGAATGTGC
This sequence comes from Eurypyga helias, assembly GCF_000690775.1. Classification (NCBI taxonomy): domain Eukaryota; kingdom Metazoa; phylum Chordata; class Aves; order Eurypygiformes; family Eurypygidae; genus Eurypyga; species Eurypyga helias. The sequence continues at coordinate 14,948 of NW_010271070.1, forward strand.
TAGATTTAAACTGCAATCTACCTAAAGCAAACACAAAAAAACCCCAAAACAAAACAAAACGAAGATAAAAAAAGGAAAGAATCTGCAAGCTGAATTCAGAGACATGAACAGTATATATATACATGGTTTGAAGATGAATGAAATCTCATGAAATCCACATTGAATTCACCTATCTTAATAATTTTTTCCTCCCATGCCCTATCTGTGCAATTCCATGGTGTCATGACTGCATACATTTAGCAATTTAACTCGAAAATAAGCAATGGGAATGGTTGAGCATGAAAGTCAATAGTTGTAGCTAAATATCAAACAGCAAGGACAGTGTACTTTGTAACAAAGAGCAAGTGGGCTTTTAAGCTGGGACCAGACTGAAATGGTGGCAAAAGGACACATCATATTCATTTAACCATGCTTGCAGGAACAAAGGGAACAAGGTTAGCTCAAACCAAAAATGGCATTGGTCTAAAACAAGCTGTCAGTGCTTTTTAAGCTGGAAGAATACGGAGTGAGTAGCCTAGGCATGCATTTTATTTGAGGCAGGCAGGTTATATGTTAGAAGAAAAAAGAGCAAAAAAATATGTATATAAAAGAAAGGTTTGAAATGCACATCATCACATCCAGCTAGACATCAGTAACTTCCTACTTACTTCCATATTGCTGTCTAGCGATCCTGCACTGCTGCGTCGCCCACGCTTGCCTGCCCAGGACATGCAACACCATAGATTAGAGACTGAGACAAGACCCGGGTGAAAAACAGCTGCTTTCCCTGAATCGCTAGAGGAGTCTCTAAATGCAACTAGAGGGGCTGCAGGGGTTAACATTGCACTGGACTGGTACAGCAGCTACTAAGGCAGAAACTTAGAGGTTTGGGGTTTTTTTTAAGGCCATTAGTTATATTAAGTTTCTGTACCTGACTAATTTTTAAGAGGCATTGTTGTTGTGAAGCAATTCTCATTAGCGGGGTGTGAGTTTTCAAATTCATACAACTCCTAAAATACACGTATTTTAGCGTCTATGTTGAGTAGGATGGTTATGATGTTGACCAGCCACAATTTTAAATTGTTCAGTTTCTTGGAATGTAATTGTTTATGAGGCTCCTTTCTTTAAAGACTGGTAGCATTGACATATGCTTGTGAGGTGGTATTAATTTAAATAAAAAATTTACTATCGGTATATTCTGAACTTCAGTGTGGGGGATTGGTGAGGGGCATTGGTTTCACCATTTCATTTTCAGTTATGAACCTCAGTGGATTTCATATAATCTTCTTTCATGAGGTTTAAAAAAAAAAAACTAAACTTAATTTTTGATCAATAAATTGTGAATCTGTCTCGACATTATGGCTAGATTTTGTTTGTTTAGCTGTGCAGTGCTTTATCTTTAAGTAGGATGGATTTGTTCTCCCAACATTCTCAACTTGCCAAAGACACTTGCCTAAAGCTACACATGAAACACCAGACTGCTTGCCTGAAGAGGCAGAACACCTCTGGCTACATATAGGATACAGGACCCCACATCTTCTCTCATCTCACAGGAGAGAAAATAGCCTATGGCTGTAGTGGAAATAGGTATTTTTGAAAAGATAGCTTGTTGAACATTGCTTTACAAAATACCTTACTGGCAGGGTGTATAAACAAAGCTAACCTTTGAAGAGCAGTCAGGTCCTCAAAGCTTCACTAAAATCGGCATGGTTTTAGAAACCTAAGTTTTCCCAATGCTTTCTCCTTGCTTTTCTGCAAGGCCAAGTATCAAAGACATCTTCACCTTGCATGGGTACATTGCTGCCTCCAGAATCTTCTACTCTAACAGGTGGTTTTGGGGAGGAATGTGATGATCTCAGCATCACTGAATCTATGAGCCACCTACTCTCATCTTTAGAAGCCCAAAAGGCACATGGTATCACAGCTAAAGAGAACAACTTTGGGAGAGGTTTGTAAGTGGGACACAACAGTGACTCCTGGGAGGTTCACCCCTCCTTCCTGACATACCCTCTCACAGACCAATGTAGACTACCCGTAAGTGTTATAAGGTCAGTATGATCCAGAAGTAGCACCTGTTGGATCCACCGGCACAACTTGACCTGGTTGGTCGTGGGATGCTGCTGTGAATTGAAAGTTTCAGTCCTCTTAAGGCTAAAGTAACATTTCCCCCCGTTCTGTCGCCAAGCTCCTCCCCAGCACAAACCCCTCTCCACTGACATTAAATTGAGGGGAAAGCATCTGTGGTCAAGGTGTTTTGTTCAACTGTTGGAATTTTGAACAATTTCCCTAGGCAGGCTCTTTGTCAAAAGGTTGGTAGTTCATTTCCCGGTGCCGTTTTAGCCTTATCAAAATCCCCAAGAACCCCTCTTTATGACCCCCAAGAAAAACTGCTTTTGATAATCCCTTATTTTAACTTCTAGTCAGGTTTTGATATTTTTCTGCTCTGCTAACAGGATTAGTACTGATTAACACTCAAATCACTCCTGCTTGCTGATACAAAACCACTGAGCGAGACAGCCACCTCTTAACTTAGCAGTCAGTATTGCAAATAAGACTGACAGCTGTCCCAAGTCATTACAGGTGGCCAAAAATGAAGGAAAACAGGAAAAGCTAATGCCTTTTGCCTATGTCAGAGCCAAAGTCTCTAATAAAATACCCATGAACACAGTATGTACATAGTATATAGAGAGAGACAGATGGCAGAATAACTTCAGGGCACAGCGGTACTAGCAAAGCTAAGGACAAGCAGAAAATCCTACTTAAAATGCTTGTAATTTCCCCTCAGATAGGCACTATCACAATAAAGAGAACTTTGCTTATTTTCTTAAAAACAAATTGAGCCCAGTTCTGTATGGACCTGTAGTGAGATAGGAAAGCTATTAAGTAAATCCTCCCGAGCATTCCCCCTGCCAATGTGTGTTTACGCTGGACTGTTCTCGGGTCTTTGAGATGGCATTTCCATCTCAGAAATGTTTCCCTAGAGCTGCAGCATCCAAATGCATTTCAAGAAAATGGTGACTCTCAACATTGTGTGTACGTACATGCTATGTACGCACAACTCTGTAATCACATGACAGTTAAGAGCCGTGATATAAAGCAAGGCGGTATTTATCGAATCTGAAGACTAGTTTTGCCTAATATATTCTGATCTACTTGAAGTTTTTAAGGATGCTACTTAGAGTGGGTTTTAATTTATTTTTCATAAAACTAAATTTCAGTTAATTTAATATTTTCAGATTCACTCCAACAATTCATTGATGTTAGACATGAATATTCTTTGTAAGAAATATGTTTAACTTACATAAGTATATGTCCCGTATATGTACATGCATTATATGGGACTAAGAATATTTCCAATTTATAGTGGCAATATGAAGTGATCAAAGTATTTTTACAATCTTAAACACTCCAGAAGAAAATTCAGAGTTTCATTAATAAAAATCCATTCCACCCTGCAGACATCGATCTCGCAGATGTGCGGATCGCTACAGTGAATGTAAATATTTCTCACTGCTAACCTGTATTTCTTGAAACTCTGCTGAATGCCAGTGAGATACATTGATATGTAAACACTGTGTTGTGATCTGGCTTTGCACGTCTTGCAAAAAGAAGTTTGGGAATAAGGTTCTAAATTAGGCTTTTGGTAAAGCAAACTGATGTAGCAGCTCTTGCAACAATGAGTCATTATACCAGCCTCCAAAGGCCGCAAAATTGGTATTCCCAGCAGCAGCATCCGGAACCATCTCGTTCCTGACCTGATAGGTACTACCCGACCTGACTTCCTCAAAACTATCTAAATTATATGCTCTAATCCTTAATTTCAAGACGGCACTTTTCAGGCTGAAAAGATTCTTTGTAGCCTTCATATTTTAATCTTGTTTTCTGCGTGAAACAGGTATAGTCTTAAGATGACACACAAATTGTGAAAATAGTCTCTTGGCATCTTCAAGCATTATTCTCAAAATGCTGATTAAGCCCCGGGAGATGAGAAAACAGCATAACCACACCTCGCCTCGCTGAACTCCGCTGGAAAACCAACCCGTCTCTCTTCCATGAGACAGGAAAGTAGTTGTTGCAAAGGTGTTTATATAGAGTGTGGGGTGCCTTTGAACAAGTAAACTTGTACAACGGTCTGGTATTCACAAACGCATGTCACAAAAGACTGGATTTGTACAAGCCTTTTATTAAAAACCCCAGTAAATTCTATCATGCCCATCCCTGTTGCCATTCCACTGAAGAATAGGAAATGTAACAACAGTGACAATGGAAGAGACAGGAAAAATCTCTTCCTACTTGGAAGAGTCTTCTAATAATGGAGAAAAAGGCTGCTCATAGTCTCCGTCCTCTGTAGCGCAGCAAAATCCATGGGGGGGGGCAGGAGAAAATAACCTGGTAACCCTGCCTGCATCAGATGAGGGAGGAGCCCAGGGACTGCACCATCCCACCACAGATTGATTCAGCACATTAAGGGAGTCTGTAATTGCATGAAGTCAGAGTCTTTTTAAGGGGATTACAATGCTAAGAAGTTCCATTACATTTTGGGATATAGGAAATTTTAAATAAATACATGCTGAAATTGTTAACAAAAAACCCCAACCTTTTTTGGAAGGGAGAAAGAAACATTAAAAAAGCTAAAGGTCGACGACTGCAATTACATGCAATATACAAACAGAATTATTATAATCCTGGAACTGCTTTTGGGGGTATTTTTGGTTGTTATCGTTTGTTTGTTTTAAAGTAGTCTCTACTGGTCTGTGATTGTTTTGAGATAGCCCAGGAAGTGATGAGACAAGCACAACTTATATGAATAGTACCCATTATAGCATCCTGCACTTCTGTGCAGATTCCAGTATCACATGGGTATGCCAGTTGTGTATCACTGAGGCAAACCGTAACATTACAGTTTTTAAACCAGTGAAGTGTGTAAATATTATTGTCCCCTTACAGGGTGGGGATGAGGGGGAATAAAGCTTGATTTCCACAGTTTGCTGCCAACTGTAAACTCAATGAGAAGACTCTGGGTCCACCAGCAACTCAAAGTCACCGTAATTCAGACTGACTAGCCTAAAATCAGTCAAGAAACCTGTGAGAGAGAGAATCAGGAACACAACCAGTCTAATCCTCCATGCTCTGCTCTCGTGACCAACGTACTAATGGCCACGATGGGACTTCACATCTTTCACATCTTTCTGTAAACTTACTTATCGTGTAATTGTATATGAAGTGGTGAAATGTCCAAAATTCCTTGGAACTCGTAAAACTCATCGTTAACAAAATTTGTCCGTCTTCTAATATGTTTATGTAAATTAAGAATTTCAGAGCCTGGGACGGACAAATTCAGCTCTTCCCTTGACTATAGCTCACAGATGTGTAATAGAAATGACGTATCCTTCTTCTGAGAAAAATAAAGCACTAAATAGTTTTGACATATTCACAGCTTGGAACAGTTGGTTGCCACGCAGTGCTTTTTATTCCATGGAAAGAACTGTTAATCTACAACGAACAATACTGTCTTTAAAATCAAGAGACCCTCGTGCACATCCTTTTTGCAGTTGTGATTTAAGCTATCGTGGCAAATGCATGAAGAACAACCATCAGGAAATGATTCCTGACATCATTTCCTGACAGAGAATTCTTGCCTTTCCTTACAGTTTACAGCTTAGGAGTCAGAATCACTCAGGGTATCAACATTCATTAGACCTAAGCAGCTTATGAATCGTCACTCTTTTCCAAACCAGAAATTTAAAGTTGCTTTCCACAGCCACCGTTCATTACTGTGATACCTGGTGGAGAGTAATGGAATGTTTTCTTGAATAGTTTTTTCATATACCAAACAAAATGCTGTTCAACCAGATTTCCTCTTCATGGAATAAATATTAAAATTTTTTCAATTTGATTTTGCAGTGTTCATTGGACAATTGTCTGCCTTACTGCACAACTATGCAACCAGGAAATTCTCTCATGTTTATTAGATTTACTTATGTATAAATGTAGAAAGGAACTCTCTAAAAATCTGCTTTCATCTGCCTTTTCCTACAGAAAGACACACATCCACACACAGTCCCACCACTCTTGTTCCCCCTCCTTTTTGATCCTGTGTGTCATCCACAAAGAAGAACTGAGGTAACCTAACTCGGTACTCTTTTACAGTCACTGGGACACAGTATCTTGCTAAGTGAAAGAGATTTCTTTGTTTCTCTATGGACCATCTCTCCAAAGTTAAAACAAAATCAGCCTCACATGCAAGCTATTCACTGAGAAAAGGCAGAACAGACAGGTATAATCTCACCAAAATTAGACCAAATAGCAAAGCAAGTAACAGTTATGTAATTTCTCAAGTCAGATGCACTGCACAAGACCAAACAGAAACTCTCCATAATTCTCAACTCGTTAAAGTTAAAATTAAGTTTAGTTGGGTTTAACAAACTCATTGATAAACCCTGCAGTCTGTGTGTGATTTCTACTTTTTATTATGGAAAAAAGTTACTTTCAGTAATGAGCATGCCAATTGTAGGCATGCTCTGTTGAAATGTGAAATGCTTTCATGATTACAAATACTTGTTTATCGCACAAAACCCATTAACATGAATTTAAATATATGGCAATGTTTGAAAGATAGGGATGAAAAATTCCTACGGGATGAAAAAAAATTAATCAGAAATCACATTTAGGAATACAGACACTCACTGAACTCACATATTCAACAATATGGTAGTTCTCATTCTAATGAGGTAAAACCAAATCAACAAAACAGGATGATGGAAGAATCCTCAAATATGAGGCATAATAGTGGTGGAGACTAGAGGCTTGATCTAAAATCCACTGAAGCCTATCAAGCACCAATATTCAACTTCAACTTGATTTTGGATCAAGGTCCTAGGTCTTTTAGTGAAGCAAATGGACATATGAGTATGAAAGCCTAAACAGAGAATAAAATAATTGAAAGAGCTCACTCTCTACACATTTATATGCACATACATATACCCACAAAGCACAGGCTAAAATTTCAGTTTACAACAATTTTATTTACTGCAGCATGCTAAAATCTCTTCTTTAGTTAAAAAAAGGAGAAAGATTAGTGCCTACTACCAAAGATATACATAGTATTGAAATTATGACTGCAATTGAAAGAACGAATCAGAGTACGTAACACAGACTATGAACTAAAAAAAAATAAATGTATATATACTACTGTTGCTACTATCCCCAGAAGTACTTTCTGAACCGTGGGCATGCTGTTCAGGTATGACTTCTTGTAAACAACAGGAATCATGTTTAACACTGAAAGACAAGGTTAGTCCCCACGGCAGCCTGTATTACCTGGGTATGCCAGTTGTGTATTACCAAGGCAAACCATAAGACATGAACATACCAAGCTTCCCCTGGCTTTTCTTTGGCTAAAAAAATCACACCACTGCTCCTTTGCAGTCTTTAGTTGTATTAATCAGTTAATAAATCTGAAGACAGGTCAGTGGCTTTGTGGGATATCAGTAGTCTTGTCCACTAGGGCTTCTTTTATTGTATTGGCAATAGTATTTCACAACCACCTCTTTTGCAAGAACTGGGAACTACATCTTGAGTTACAAAACAATAAAAGAGCATCAGGGACACAATGTATCTGAATTACATAGCTCTAGGCAGAATTTAGTAGGGCTTCACTCAATTTCATTCATCGGTGTGGTAACACAGGTACACTTGAGCACAAAATACACAGAAAGCGGTCATTACACAGAGACCAGTTTCTTTTCTTTTCTTACTAAGCCTGCTGTATGAAGGGGAAGAAGCAAATGGGAAGAACAAAAGAGAGGATAACTAAGTGGGTTACTCCTAGCACAACTCAACCATTTGTTTATAAAACATAATTTTTCCTCTGTCTTCACTCTCCTTTAAAAGTATATAATAGCATTCTATAACAGTTTAAATGCTTTCAAACAGTGGTTGCTTAATAGAACAAGGGTTAAAAAACCAAACAGAAATGAAACACGAACTATGAAAGAGGAGCTATTTAAACGGTTTGATGTTTCAGGATTACTAGTTCCGGAAGCCCACTGTGAGCTGGGCTTTATGTGCCTCCTTCACTCATCTTTGCATGCACTCGTCAGAGCACGGCAGCGCTTACCTGCTTCAGACAGGTCTCGGAGGGAGCTGCTCAGCGCACTTCTTTTCAGCCCCTCCCCGGTAGCATAGCTGTCATCCAGGCAAGCTCTGTTCAGCGTGCCATTGCCAGAATCTTTTTTCAGACTGGAGCATTGAGACATGCTTGGACGCACCACACCCTTCTGTTTTTCTAGCTCAGCTGAAACCAAGAGAATAAATTTTGCAATTCATATTTATTGGCTATAATGAAGGATATGGTAACATCACTATTTCTGTATGTGATCATGTATTCCTATGAATCACAGACAAGAGTTTATTTTGGCATCGTTAAATAACAGAGAGGAACTTCACCCCTGTACTAACAGCTCTATATTACAACATACAGGATGAAAGGCTATTCCTCTTTTCGAAAAATATAAGATAAAATTCCATGTTTAGAATCTCATGTAACTTCCAGCAAACTGTATCAGTTTGTACTATGGCTATGTACTTGAGAGAATGCAGGAATATCAATATGGAAATAAAAAGAATTGAGTGAAACTTCTCTGAGAATTTTGGAGTAATGTAAATTATCCTTAGAATTCTTACTGCGATTTATACTACAAATGACAAATCCATCTCTCCTCCTCAGTCCATTGCTATGTGCAGTTTGCCCAGGCTAAATTTCCACTGCAGCTATGCTGCAGTAAATAACAGTCAATGAACGCAGCTGGGGCTTAAGATAGCATTGGCTTTTTCCTCTATCTAGAACCAAAGCCAGGGAAAAGACAATCATTATTTTGAACTTTTAATGAGTTCTTTTGAATTCTAATGGCTTATACACACATTCAAGATTTTCTTATTTGGTTCGCTTGAAAATGTTCTATTATATGTACCTTTGTACTTACACTCTATTCTGTGCTTTTCCATTTCCTGAACCTCTGCAATTGACTCCCTCAAATCATCCGTAAACTTCTTCCTGTCCTGAGGATTTGGTGCATTGAAATTTATTAGTACTTTGATATCTGCTCCTGGAACAGCTGATGTGAGCCGAATACCATTTGGATAATCTAGAAAGAAAGAGTCAAGAAAAGCTAAGCTCTGTTTATTCCAATTACTTTTTATTAAAAACAAAAAACCCAAACACCAAAACCATGAAGGTTTTATACTAATATTACCATATAGAGGACAAAGAGAAATAAAAGTCTAAAGCACAGAATTAGAATGAAAATCCCTAAGATACACTGGAACTGCCTAACTGTCAAGATACCAAACAAATATTGAAAGTTAGTCTTTATGCAGCTGTCACCCTTAAGGTACAATGTACAATATAAAAGAATAATCCCACAAAAAAAGGCAAAAAATCTAAGGGGATCATCTTCGTTTCATGGAAATGATCCCATTACCTACCTTACTCAATTGTGACCGAAGTTGTGATGAGTAAAGGCTGCACCTCAACTACTAGAAACTGTCTCATGCTTTTAACTTAACGTTTGCAGGAAGACAAACACATCTAGCATGTACACCTTCTAGTATTGCCTATTAAGTTTTGTTCCCTGAACATACTACTTTCCCTTTAAGAATAACAAACAAACCAAAACCAACCAACCAGACAAACAAAAAACCCCATTATCTGTGAAACTGCATACTGAGGAAGTAAAAGGGGTGGGTTCCCCCCAATTTGGGCGCATATTATGGACATCTTCACAATAAAAGGCACATTTTTCAGCAAACTGTCTTTGACACGTTTTAAGCTGCACGTCTGAGAATACAAATTTTAACAGCTGATCAAAAATACCTCCTGGTTAAGATAAAAGGTTCATAGCTTATAATGAAGGTATGTTCTGCTGCAGAAAACAGAATCAGCCTTTGCTTGAAATGCAGACCTGGAGAAATGGGGTGTCAGAAAACTCAGAATGTGCATTCTAATTCACAGTGTTTTCTTTTACTCAACTGCCTGACCTTACTGGTTTGCTAAAGCTCTCAAATATTTACTTAAGCATTCAACCTGAAGCTCAAGTGCTCCCATATATTAAAAATTCATTCCCTCAAGAACCAGCAGATGACATAAGGTAGTCTTTTCCTCAAAGCAATTAGGTTTCGACAATACAGACACTTAAAATATTGAGAAACTAGTGCAAACACCATGCTTTTTTTTTTAAAGGATACCTTAACTTCCAAATCAGAGTTGCAACTAAAAGCGAAGCAAGTCCATTTACCATTCCCAGGTAGAAAAAGCAGCCCACTACGACAAGCTTCTAAGGGTACAGAGTGGGAGGAGGGAGTAGGAATTTGGGGCTTCTGCTGGGGTCTGGTATCACTATCTGGCACAGAAGCAATGTATAGCTGATCTGCTTCTCCTGACCACATGGCAACTGCATCTACCTTCAGTCAAGTAAAACAGCTGCCTCGAGTTGTCTGCAACGGCCAAATGGACAGAAGTGCAGAGGGGTCTGGTGCCAAGCAAGCTAACAGGTGGACACGGTGTAACTGGATATGCAGAAAGAGCTCTAGGAAGTGCACCATTAAAAAAAAAAATAGTTTATAAACCAAACAAGGAAACTTGGTGACCCCGAGGTCACACAGGAACAAAGAACAACCAATGTCCACATAGCAACCAAACAAAAATATTTTATTACCAGAGATACTTCTCTGCATGGCACTGATGAAGCATCAGGAAACACTGACAGACGTATTTACTTGTCTCAGCAAAAGCTCTCTCTAAAGCGATCTGCTTGCTCTTTACATTTTCAGTGATTTTGACCGAAAATGTAAAATACACTTCCCTTATGGCCTATTTATTTACTAGAGATAAATGACATTATTTTCTTTTCTGGAGCTCATCCATCCCTCAGCATAATTAACTTCTATCATCAGAACTCAACTCTTCTATCATCGATGACAATTATTTTATTCAACCTCACCAGTAGCTATACCAATATTTTTACTGCTTCTGCTGTAACGACACTACATTTTATTCCCTTGAAACCAGCTGATTCTTACATCTGCTACACACAGATTTACTGAATGGCATGATGGCTCTGGCCAAAATACCCCAGAGCTTGCTGGAGACAGGGGAATCCAAGAATATGAATTTTGCAAACCAGAGGGGAAGCATACTTCTCTTTCCCAACTGGAAAATACTGCATTCCACCTGACAGGCACCAACATTAGAAGTGCAATCAGCTAGCCAATTCACCATAGGGAATACTCCTTAGGAACCCAAAAATGTCTACTAAAGTTCCTCAGTTAAAATGCCTCCGGTTCACTGAGAGCAATCCAACCTTTTACTCCCTGTTCCACTATAGATATTTTTAAGTTTACCTGAATAAAATGTTTCCACTTCACGTGCTGACATGATTTTTTTTTTAAAAAATATTTAACTTGACATCAGAGGAATTACATATTTTTCTACTTTTAGAAGAATCCAGGATAGAAATATTTGGCTTTCCGGTCTAAAAATGAATTTTATATCATAATGTGTGCACAAGACAGAGAATGAATGCGTTTGCATATGAATTATCTGTAGGATACATCGCTGCTGACAGGCTCCACAAAATCTTGCCTTTTGAAATCTCCAGATGCTTTGACTCAATAGCAGTGACTTCTTTTGAGTGAGAGAAGCGCTGGAGCACATTCTCAAACATAAGCAAAAATCTAGTAGCTTTCCATCACAGAAAAGCCCAGAAACCACTGAACGTCACACTGAACTGTATCCAATTTATCATGAAGGTCAAGGTTTGGTTCACAAACCATTAAGTCAGGTCAATTAGACTGTCTCCCTACGTACCATACAAACAACTATGCTCTGCTGTTATTACTGATGCTGTCTCTGGGCCTAAAATCTACAGGAGTATTAGCAAACTATTTGCGTTTTGCTGGGTTGTCATCTGCTGAGACTAAGCTTGACAAGCATTAAAGATGAAAATAATATTGGATTGAAATGACATAACGATATGGGGTCAGAAAAATACAAACTTTAATCCAGACTCCCTGCTTCGTATTTTATTTGAATGCATATACATTACCTAAGCACACATTAAGATATAAATCAGGAAAATAAATTAAATAGTGAATTAAATTACACATATCATTCTAATAGTCGTTATTTATTATCATACATTCAGTTCCAGCTAACTACCATTGACTCAGCAACAGATATCATGTAATTGTTTCTTTACAAACATTCTATCCTTTACAATCATTCCCAAACACCACATTTGGCATGATGTGGCTTCTGACTACAACCAGAAAAATCTAACAGCAGTCTTGCTGTTTTTTATGCTGACAATATCCTATTTTGAACATTAGGGCGAAGTTAAATTCAGAGCAATTTTATTCCTAAGTCCAGAATCAAGTCCTGTTCATCTCTTTCATTAATTTTTTTTTCCTTACTTAATTTTATTTTTGAATAAAAAGGTTATCTAAAAAGAGAGGAAAATACTTACACTGGTTTTCAAAAAGAAGAACTTGCATTCCATAGAGAGAAAAGGACTGTCGAAAACTGTACGTAACTGAGTTCTTCTTCTTTTGAAAAATCTTGGTCACCTGAAAGTTATCAAATAAACAAGTGAATATCCCTTTTATCATATGTGGTTTTGGAATATTATTGTTCTTAAAAACTAGCATACGAGAAAACATCTGATGCTAAAGAAAGCTGTAATCTGCCAGAAAATATGCACTTGTAATTTTTTTCTTAATGCAACTGATGTATTTAATCTTCTATTACTGAAGAAACAAAGCTAGCTGTGAAACATTGGTATCTCTTAACCAGGTTTAACATTTTATTCAGCTACAAAGCCTTTGTGTTCTCTCTTCTCCAAAACTCTACGCCTTGGAATTCCAGAAAGAAAAAAACCCAACCCTGCCTCCTTATTGTGCATTGTACATACTAGTAAAAATGTAACTATGTTTAAATTATTCTTTTTTAAAATCTTAGCTGCTACCACACTTGTCCTCCTGCTTTTTTCTTACAGGCTGACTGTGGGCAGCACACACCTATAAACCTCTCCACGGAAGTTTAATTCCTAGCCCTCATTCTCATGTGCGGCGTGACTTTCCAAGCCTGCTTCACTCCTGGGCACCACCAAACACTGTCTCACAGGATCTCACCCAGGGATGCCCTGGTTTCCCTGTGATTTGTACAGAATCTATCTCAATAAAAGCTGTGTCTGTGGAAACCTTCACTTTTTGCTACAATAGAAATAACATACTGCTACTTACCATCAATTCTGGGGTTCTACTACGGTGTGAATGTAACCACTCTTTATAACCAAAAGGTTATTTTTTATTTTTTATCTGTTCTTTTTTAACTTTTGGTGATGGCATCTTACTAAAATTGACAAATTTGGTGTACGTTATTCCCAAAACAGTTTGATGAAACTACTGACATCTGAGTAAGTAGTGAAAAATGACTGAATCTTGCAAACTGAAGATGACAATGATCTATCAATTTGCAGCCAAGTTCTCATCGAAGCACAGAACGCTTTGGGTCGGAAGGGACCATCTAGTTCCAACCACCCTGCCAGGGGCAGGGACACCTTCCACCAGACCAGGTTGCTTGAAGAACATCTAGGAGGTTATACTCATGCTAAAAAGGATTAATTTTTTTATTTACTTCCTGGTTTTAAGGTCTGAAGGTATGCAAAAATTATGCACAATAAAACTGTGTATCTGAAGTGTGCCTTTTTGGTAACAAAACATGAAATATTTGATTTAGTTCTTAGTTCTCAGGTAACAGCTAAATACATTCCAAATAGAGTGCAACAAGTTTTCCTATTTTTAGAAGTAAATCAACCAAATACTTTCAAGCTGCCACTAGTTTTGTATGTCTGTTTTTCAAAAGGCTGGGTCAAGTTAAATGCTCACTAAAAAGCACAGTCAACTGTAAAATGTATTTCGACATATCCTAGTCCTATTTTAATGAATAAAGATGTCTGGCTCACAGAAGACCTGGAGAATACAAAGTAATATGTCATTTTGTTTTTCCACAAGTTACTTGAATTCATTATTCACAGGTTAAAGAATGTCTCCATTGAGGAAATGGATAAACTGGGGGCAATTTTGTTCTTTATCATAAAAACTATTGTATCAAAGTACTTCCTTACAATAGAGTATAATAATCAATAAAAGGCTTCAGTTTAAAAGCAAACTATATATAATGAAAAAAATTAAGAAAATTTAAATCTTAATCGCCCCAAGGCTGTCAGAGTACAGAGTAACAAGTAACATACTTATTTTTAGGGATGCTTATGCAGTTAATTGCCATTGATGTCATGGAGATCTTTCTGAAAACCTCACTAGAAGTCTATCCACCTGAAAATACATACCACGAGAAGATCATTAAATAAAAATATCTCTCGCTGGTGCAATCCAAGCTTCTGAGGTTTATTTGGGTCTGGAACTTCAAACAACCTACAGTAGCAAACAAGCCTCCGGTGGGGTAGAGAGAGGACCTACAATAACACAAAAGTTCATGGTTAATATAGCAATATTTAACCAAGGAAGAGCATCTTAAACACCTAGAGCCTTTTTTGAATACTTCAAATATTTTAACCTCTAAGACCATTAGACTTTTTCATCAAAGGACTAACAACAGAAAAATAAAGATTCATATGCCACAAACTTGCCTGACATTCAAACTTCATCAACATTCTTACATAAAATATTCTCTAACAGTTTGCATTCCTGTGTACGGATGCCGATGAAGGTTTCACTGGGGCTAGAGTTTTACTTTGTGAAGCGATGAAACCTTGAAAGAATTTAAGATTGAGCAAGTGGGTGCTCAAAGCAATGAACGTTTGCTTTCCTGAGCATTTTTACATATCTTTATTAGAAGAAAGGATGCAAAGGAACTTTAGCTTTTGTGAGATGAATACACTGATGTATATTACTTTTTGTCAGCCACTGAGTTAACTCGGTTTGTTCATTCCCCAGTACCAAGGAAATGGTGACATCAGGAAAAAGTAAATGCATTTTCAGTCTGGCTTATTTACTCACGCCAGCAAGAAAACCAAGAATAATTTTCCATCTTCTTATTTGAAATGTCTGCTGAAGCTATCTCTGAAGCTGCTGTTTTCAACCTAGTGAGACTTCTTTTCTTTCAAATGCAAATGATGACATCTTGCCAACAATATTAAAACAAATCCTTTAAACTTTAAAAATTTGAAGTAGAGAATATTCTTTGGTAACTAGACATACAGTTAATTTATATATTGTACTTCTTCATAATTCCTGATTCTGCATTGGAATTACTAGGCAAAGAAAACCGGTCAAAGACTGTTACGCTGCTTCTTCCTCTACATAAGCAGGGCGGGAGTGGGGAATGGGGAGGAGGGGTGGGGAGGAAAGGGCAGAAGGAGTTTAGGATTCACTATCTGCCCTAGTTCTTAGTTGGTTATAAAGTCATTTAGTGAATTTTCAGTTTTTTCCCCAAATCCAGTGATGACTATACTAATAACAGATAAAATGCTAATAGCATTTGTCTATGGCATTAGCTTAATTATCTTCCCTGAACTTGCAGGGAGAAGGTATCTAAGAAAAAAATCTGACATGTACTAAAGGAGCTGGTGTGGTGAAGAATTCTGGAGAAATCAGTGTTTCTTATTTTCAGGCTATTCTGGTAACTGAACAGCTCACATGGGCTCTCAGGGAAAAGTGGCAGGAATAAACGTTGCATGTTCTCATTCTCTCTTACCTCCAGACTTAGTTTCCCCAGCACATGGCAGTCTGAGATTTGCTACAGCGAGATAACAAAACGCAAGGGTAGTCACTGAGCCTGTGAAGTTGCAAACAGCTACAGGGAGCTCTGGTACTGAAATTTAACTACAGTGCTTTCACTCACAGCCACAGATGATCTGCTAAGATTCCCTTCCACCATACTTCATAAAGGTCACATCTTTCAGTTTGTTTTTACAGTCAATGGTACTGCTAGACATGCATCCGTGAAACGACAACAGGTACTTCACTTATATGAAGCCAGCTTTGCCTGATTTTAATTGCTTACACAGAAAAAGCAAGAAATAGAAGACTGAAAAAACAAATGAAAGTTTAAAGTTCCTTCTCGGCATTGTTCAGAGTGAAGATGCTAATGCACAATGCAGTTACAATTGGGGGTGGGTGGTAAAAATCATTAGGATCAAATTTGTATAAGGTAATCTGATTTCAGAGCTCTTCTGCTATGAGGTGTTTTTTTGTTTGTTCAAAACTAATAGAAATAATGTTACCATGAAATTAAACTAAACCAAATACCGCACCAGAAGAATAGTTTTAGGATTATTATTGGGTATATCTATAACTTAAGTCTGGAATCAATACTTTCTATGTCCATCACCCTTCCAGAAGAGAAGTGTTAAATTAGCTGACAATAGCTTTGTAGAGTACCACTCAATATGAAACGGACCAGGAAGAACAAACACACCAGGGCCAGCAGGAAAGGTGAGCGCAACTGTAATGTCACTTAGTTATTCATTCTTTATTGGCGCTCTGATTTCTACAGAGATAATAGCATTTGAAATGCATAAAAAGGTGTACTAGAAAAAGGTCCAGAAAACTCTTGGCAATAAATTAAGCAGTCTCTCTGGGAAATACATTTTTAAGAAAATCTTTATACTTTGGAGATTTATTACTACAACAATAAGCAAATTCTGCTTGAAAGAAGCCCAATTTTTTAAAAAGCTAAAATGAAATAGAATGTATTATTGACAGTTCAAGAAAAAGCTGCCAGTTAAACTGCCTATAAAACTCTGAAGGAGCATGAAAGAAATACCTACACAACCAAGTCCATGATGTAGAGATCCAATCTACAGTAGAAAGACATACACAAGTTCGTTAAACTTCAGAGAAACACAGTACTGTATCACAACAAGTAAATACATCACGGTCTTACTATGACTAAATGCCTATAAAGTAAAAATAAAATACTTCTATCAATAAAGACTATTGGCTATTTCCTGAATTCTCTTCCACACAGTTAAAAAAAGTGTCTAAACAGAAGAACCCTTGAACCTAGGACTCTACTGAGGGCATGGTTTTCTTAATCCCACTGAAGTTACAAGGTCAGGATTAGTTTTAGGATTTGAATGGACACACACCTGAATAAAAAAAGAACGAGGAAAAAAACCCATCTCCCACAGAAGCCTATATATAAACCTAAATCCCCAAATAATTATGAAAAGTAAGTTTCATATGAAAGCGTGACTGTCAAATACTGACTTTAGACTATTTATTTCCCTTACGCTCAAAAATATATAAAAGCTTTTATTAATAAAATTTTGCTTTCTCTCTTGTCTGCTTCTTCCAAGAGACCTCCTCAATATTTCCTTACTGGGAAACAGAAGTAAATAGGATCTTCTTTTTTTGGTGGTCCCTCATTCTCTGCACCTGCCTCCCAATGTTGAGGCTTGTCTGAGAAAAGATTACAATTCAAAGCTCCTTAAAAGTAACAGGGAGAATCTTGAGATGCATGATCTTCTTCTTAATAAAAAATCCCCCGGCCCATCAATCTCTGCTTCAGTTAAGTTCTCCAGAGCTGATGAAAAAACTGACGTAGGACTTCAAAAATGTGCAAGTCTAGTCTTTTTTTGGCTTTGTTCTGGGCTGCCTTAGTGACTATTAACATGAAGATTTTCAGAAGATGCCAGTAGGACTTGCATTCAGGACAGCTAAGTATCCACTGTCCCTCTCCATACTAGATACAATTGTTAGCATGTGAAATATTGGTCTTAACATCTCCGTGTTTTCAGCTCCTAAAACAAATGGAAAAATGCTGTGGCCTTCCTTTACTCTCTTCTTTTCCAACAGACGCTTTGAAGATTAATTTATATAGCAACATATTTCAGGATTCTTCCCACCACAAAGCAAGAGTTATCTCTGGATGCTCAAACCCAGAACTTGAATCCCTGGGACCTGATTTTCAGATAAGATCTGAGATAAAATGACACAATCTCCCCTCACAAATACCATTTCATAAAACTGTGAAGCTGAGAAAGACGCTGATGTGCACATAAGTTCTCTATTAGTCTTGTAAATTATGGAGCCATAACTGATTGTGAAAATGTTCGTTATCACTTCAACGACACACTTTGATTCTCTTGCAACAAATATGAGAACTACCTAAAATGCAGATATTTCAGTGTAATTTCAGAATCGCAAAGCTTCACAAAGAGAAAACAGTTTAAGACTCATAACATTGTCACTCATGAATACCAGACTGCAACAACAAAATTCATCTGCACGGTGAATGCTCCAAAATTAAAACCAACCTTAACAGCAAATTATTATTTTGACATTTTCTGCCCTTTGATATTTATCAACCAATTTATACTTCTAAGCAACACACCTCTGTGTTGTTCTATACTGTACATTGCCCTACACCTGCTTAGTAACTGACCGGCAGTGCAAAGTGAACTTACCGGTTTCTTTCCTACTATGAGTTTTTCAACCTTCTGTACTTGGGATACATGATCCTCATTTGTCTTCAGTTCCCGCTTGCGGATTCGCTCATAAATCCCAATCAGCATTTCTCGTGGGATATCTTCACCATCATCCACGCCTGCAGAAGCCAACAGTTTCAGTTGTCAGTGTAGCTCTGAGTGACCTAACACACAGTGTTATTTCTCAGCAAGGAGAGGATAAAGCACGGGTAAGCTTTGTTTCCTCTGCTAGCAGTAATGCCAGTGTTGCCTAAGACTGCTGATGTTTATGCTGTTGTGGTTTTTAGCTGCCAGTACTCTGCCAGCTAACATCTCCTACGCTCTTCTGTGCCAGAGCAGCAGAAGTTACGTTACTCTTGGCTGAAGCACTGATTTTTGCCTAAAAGCTTGCTGCCCCCAACACGCCAAGACACTGATGGAAATTACACAGCTTTGGGTTTTTATTTTAAAACTCTAATCTCATGCAAAGCCATAAAAAGGCTGATTTCCTATGTTTTTTTGGTTTGTGGGTGTTGGGTTTTCTTTCTTTTTCTTTCTTATTTTTTCTTTAGTTTTTTTAAGCCTCCTCTGTTTGGTATTGTGTTGGATTCAGTCAGGAAAGAGTTAACTCTCCTTACCGTGGCTGCTAGGAAGTTGTTCCTGGATGCAGAGAGCAGGAACAATCTATGAACAAGTTCTCAGCTGGCGCTGGGCA
>NW_010271071.1:0-649 GCF_000690775.1 Eurypyga helias
CCCACCGAAACCCCCAGAGCCCATCCCCACTCCCGGTGAGCCCCCCCGAAGCCCCCAGAGCCCATCCCCACCTCAGCAGCAAGCTCCTGGTGTCGGTCTCCTCGCTGCTGGCCACCGGCACCAGCTTGCCCGTGAGGGTGAGCGAGATCTCCATTTTGCTGAGCTGGGAGAGCGCCTGCTCGGCACTGCCGTCCGCCGGGCTGGGAATGCTCTCCCCTGCAAGGGCAGGGAGCCCTGGTAGCCACGTGGGACTCGGGAGGGCTGGCTTCCCCATGCCCAAATGCAAGAAACCCATCCTGATCTCCATCCTCCTCCTGCCAGGCGGGTTGAGACCCCAGAGCTCTACCTACCGACAAGGGCCTGGACCGTAGGAAGCTCATCGAGATCTTCCAGAAGCTCATGCAGGGGGTCTCCGTGGTGCGGCGCAATGGAGTCCTGGTGCTCGAGCAGGAGCTGGATGGTGCGAGGGAGGAGTCAGCAGGCACGGGGCATGCAAAAAAACAGGGAGCGATGCAATGCCCTTCGGACCCAAGAGGGGACTGCAAAGTTGTGAGGTTTGGGGAAGGACGAGCGGCAGAGAACCTGCAGAATCTGGATCATTTTCACTTAAAAAGGCCGGGAGGAGCCGTGCCGGCGGCGGGACGCAGAG
>NW_010271071.1:661-2117 GCF_000690775.1 Eurypyga helias
GAGCAGGAGAAACGGAGCTTGGTTTTTTGCGGATGAGGTTCGTGCCCTTACCTTGTGCGTGTTGATGAGCTCCCCCACCGTGATGTAGATGACCGGTTTGGCCACCGCCACCATCTCCGAGTACTCGTCCACGTTAAACCTCTCTTCTGGCTCAGGGACGCAGCAGGCAGCGGAGATGAACCTCCTGCAGAGGAGGAGCTCTTCGGTCGGCCCCAAAACCCCTGCCACCGGCTCGCAGCCGCCCTCCCACCCTGATGCCGTCCTGGCACCCACCTGAACTTGCCGTGGGTGTCCTGCAGGTACCGGTTCACACTGCGGAGATGCGCATTCTCCCCGTCGAAGGCCTTGCGGGCGGCCGCGTGCTGCAGCACTTTGGCAATGGAGCCCAGGCTGCGGCGGTGGTCGGGATGCAGGGTCACCCCGGCCGAGATGTCCACGATGTCGAAACCGTCGGGGGCCACCACCGCCGGGTTCATGAAGCGGTAGTAGAGCAGGTTCCCCACGATCTAGGGCACAAAACAGGCCTGGTGTTGGGGATGACATGGGATGGTGCCCACGGAGGTGGTAGCTCCGCAGGGAAGGCTGCTTGGTCCTTGCTCTGCCTGGTGAGACCCTCCGGGGGGGACAGTGACACAGAGAAAGACCACCATAGTGGCATTTCCATAGTGGCTCAAGGAAAAGGGTGACTTGAAGGCAGTTTTGAGTCAAGAGGACCTGGTCTTCTGTGGTGGGATACTGGCCCCACACATGGTTGAGCCCCACCAAGGCACACAGACCCCTCAGCCCTGGGGTACCTTGTCGATCTCCTCCTCTGAGGCTTTGGGGAACTTCTCAGCCAGGGATGTCCTCAGAATTTTGGCCACGTAGCGCATCCCATAGCTGAGGAGGGTAGGGAGATGTCCATCAACATGTGGGACAGCACCAAGCTCAGACACCCTGCCCCATCCCTACTACCCATCACCCCAAAAGCATCCCCTGAGGCTTGGGGCAATGGAGAAGACCATAGGAGAGACTGATGGCTGCAGCATCCCTCAGCTCCCTCCCTAACCCTGCTGCCAACCCAGACATCCCTGGAAGAAGCCTTCATCCTCCAATTCTACCATAAAGCTCAGCTTCCTCCATGCAGACACCTCAGCACCAGCAGCAAAGTGCTCAGAAGCGGGGGGCAGGAAGAGCCAGCCCACTGACCCCACCACCCAACCTCCCTTTCTAAGGTGCGCACACACGAACCATCAAGATACGTACGGGATCTTGTCTACCGAAGAGATGATGGCAGAGACAAACTTGTCCGTCATCGCGAGGAGGTTGCGGATAGAAATATCCAGCCGCCTTTGGACCTCGGGGTGGCTGAGAGCCTGCTCAGGGCTGACCTCGTACGGGAGCTTGCTGCGGATAGAACACAAGGTGCCCATCACGTGTGGGAAGGGACCTCAAAAGCCCACCCAGTCCCACCCCC
>NW_010271072.1:0-2935 GCF_000690775.1 Eurypyga helias
AGGGGAGGGGGATTTGTGAGATTGGTTGGTACTACAGATGTAGTTTAACCAAGGTAACATAACATGCCACAGCAGGATTCTGTCATGAAAGTGTCTTCAAAGGTTCCTTCCAGGACCTTTTAAAATCACTTTGCATTTCTGTGAGCAGATGGTACGGTAATAGTTTGATCTTCACATACACAGAAACAGTTAATTATATGTTTGTACAAAAGTGGTTTTGAGTTCTTAGAATCAGTTCCAGGGACTGAAATGTGTCATAAGATTTCCATGCCAGCTAAAGAGAACAGATACTGAAACTTTTCAATGACCCCTGTCAAAAGTATTGAATAAGACCTATTCTTTCAGTATTTTATGATTTATTTGTCATAAATGTATTGAAACCACAACAATCTTCAAATATAAAGCTTGCAAACAATTATTTATTTGACATGTTATTCACAGTGAAAATACCTTTGCACTGATTTACAGTTTTCGTGGTAGTATTTTACAAATTACCAGGAAGTATTTTATAGATATGCCAGGATAATTCAGAATGAAATTAATTTAGTGATGCCCTGAATATTAGTTTACCCCATGATAGTAACAAGTGAAATGAGGAAAAATCAATAAGCTTTCATAATCATGGCCAGCAGGACTAGGGAAGTAATTGGCCCCTGTACTCGGCACTTGTGAGGCTGCACCTTGAGCACTGTGTTCAGTTTTAGGCACTTCACTGCAAGAAAGACATTGAGGTGCTGGAGTGTGTCAAAAGAAGGGCAACGAAGCTGGGGAAGGGTCGAGAGAAAACGTCTGTGAGGACCGGCTGAAGGAACTGGGGTTGTTTAGCCTGGAGAAGAGGAGGCTCAGGGGGCACCTTATTGCTCTGTACACAACTGCCTGAAAGGAGGATGTAGCAAGGTGGGTGTCGATCTCCTCTCCCAAGTAATATGTGATAGAATAAGAAGAAATGGCCTCAAGTTACACCAGGGGAAGTTTAGTTTGGATATTAGGAAAAAATTCTTTACCAAACTGGTTGTCAAGCATTGGAACAGGCTGGCCAGGGAAGGCGTTGAGTCACCATTCTTGGATATATTTAAAAGACATGAAAATGTGGCACTTAGGGGCATAGTTTAGTGGGACTTGGTAGTGTTAGATTTACAGTTGGACTCGATGATCTTAAGGATCTTTTCCAACCTAAATGATTCTATGATTCTATAATCAGTTTTCTGTGACAATAGTAACAGTCATACAAAATATGCCTAGTTTCTTTTTCAAAATTATCAACATACCTCGTACTGACTGAATTAAAAGATCAAACACTAGATAATTTTTTATTTTGGTGTTCTTTTAAAATAAGAGAACTAGCATCTGACCCATGCAGCTTGCTATATTCCCTTACTTTCTTGATCTATCAGCTACTTCTTGTGGAATATTTTAATGTCTTTTATAATTTCTGTCACCCTTCAGATGTTTATTGAAGTGTCACAACAACTCAGGATAATAACCCCAGGATAGGACAAAAATTATTTGCAATACTTGCACAGGTTGTATTTTGCTTCCTTTTTCCTATATCACTTTTGTGAATCCAAGGGTAATTTCTTTTACTTCTTTCCTTGTGTATTCATTATACTGCAAAAATTAATTTCTTGCTTCACTACTGCATTTTTTTACTGATCAGAGAATGGTGAATCTGTAATCCCCTTCAATAGTGAGTTCTGATCTCAGAAATATTTTATCAGTAGTAGACTGTATTATTTTGTCTAATTAGTTGATGATGGCTCTTTTTCTCCAGTGGGTAAGTTGCCTTCACTTCATCCTCCTGGAAACAGTTTTTGACTTTTTTTTCCAGTATGCCATTGAAATAAAGGAAAAGTAGTTTCCAAAAATTACAGGCTGAAGTGAGAAAAATGGAAACTAATAGACTAAATGGTAATATCTCTCATCCATGAAAGACAATGCAAGACTTGTCAAAGGCTGTATTTCACATCATTACACTCATCTCACCATATATATCACATGTTCCTCAAGAATTAGCTTTAAAACCTTCAGATATTAACAATTCAACTTAGTCTTTAATGATATGCAATGAAATTGCCTTGAAACTATTTCACAGCTAAGAAACTTCGGGCCAATATCCTCTCTCTGAATAACTTATGCCTTCTAAAGGTGCTGCATATAAAATATATTTGGCCTGTTGTGGTGGGTTTTTTTCTTTTTTTCTACTGGAGATGATACCTATAATTTTACTAGAATTCAATGAATCAAGTTGAGGCACCTACAAACTGCCTTGTAACAAGATCTCTTATAATGAGAACAGAAGCATATTTTGCAGTGATAAAAAATGACAGACCAATTACAGTGAGACTTAACTGTTACAGGCAAATTACACACAACAGATTTTATTAGTTCTAAACTAATGATTGTTATCACCCTGTCCCTTTATTATCTCCTGTCTGCTAAACTAGCATTCTTAGTTGATTAACACCTCCCAACTTTCATAGGCAACTATAATATAAAACATAAAAGCAGTAACAGCAATTGTACTATAAATGCGAATCTAGTACTAATAGAAGATGTTAAATTCATTACTTATACAATGCTTTAGTATTAAAAAGAGAGAATCGGAGACTTACTCCATGATGTAACAAATTACTAGAGCAAATGTTATTTCATTGCTGATGTAATGATAAATTGAGTTTAGAAAATATTTCATAGGTCAAAAAGTCCAGCCTCTGTCGATGCTTGTTCTTTACAGGAAATTGTGTACTTTTTCCCGCCCAAATTAAATTACTTAAATTCTTGAAAAATTTCCCTAATTCCCACAGAAACAGTTCGGAAACGTAGATGCCTGATCAAGGAGCAAGGTAAACTGCATTCTCTAATCAAGTATAGTTCAACCAGCAATAATAAAGTGTTCATTCTCCATTAAGGCTTTGTTGTGGTTTAACCTCAGCTA
>NW_010271073.1:0-1861 GCF_000690775.1 Eurypyga helias
GGATCATCTTTGAAGGTGCCTTCCAAATCAAACCACTTGTTAATCCTACGACACTTGCACCCTCACCTCCTCCCCCTCTCTCTCAAAACATCATTTATAATTATTTTACCATTTGGACCTGTCTCACACCCTGGAAATCCCGATGTCTCACCCAAACTGAGCTGTCACCTCCCAGGCAGGACAGAGCAGCATAGGACCCTTGCAGTCCTGCATGCACACACCATCCTGTCCCGGCCCCATGGCACCCTGACTGTGATGCCCTGTTGACCCAGGACAGCAGAGCCCTGACACATGAAGCAGAGCTTCAAGCTCTTTCTCCATCTGCAGCAGCTGATGGCTCTTTATAACGCGGCACCCTCAGTACCAGCTCTGCTTAAGCTTTGGAGGACACAACACAAACAGAAAGACATTTCAGGTAGCATAAAGACAGACATTTCAGGTAGCCAGAGCACAGGGAGAAGCAGCTTAAAGACTATCTAAAAAAAAAAAAATTATTTTGTCCCATCCCTGCTCTGTCACCAACGCTGCAGAGCGACAACCACAGCAGGAGGGGCTGCTTTCTGGGGTTTTGGGAAAGGGGACCAGCTCCAGCCTCACTCCAGATAGGCAGGAAACCAAGTGTAGCCAGAGCTGTGGCACCTATCCATGAGCTGAGAGCAAAACTCTGCTGGTCTCGTTCAGGATATCCTTCACAGCCAGCCCTCAGCAGCTCCT
This sequence comes from Eurypyga helias, assembly GCF_000690775.1. Lineage (NCBI taxonomy): Eukaryota > Metazoa > Chordata > Aves > Eurypygiformes > Eurypygidae > Eurypyga > Eurypyga helias. Next base: position 715 of record NW_010271073.1, read on the forward strand.
CCTCCACAACAAGAGGACATTTTTCAGCCATAAGCTAAATTTCCTGTCCCTGGTTCAGAGGAGGCCTGCGGGCACTAGATAAGCTCGAGTGAGTTTGAACACAACTGAGAGTTCAGAAAAGACACGGGATTAGCATTTTGAATTTCAAGTACCATTTTAAAAATCCCATTAGGACATGAAGTTCTTGTTCTGCACAGCAATGAAAGCCCTGCATCCCCTCCTCAGCTCAAATACTGCCAGCTCTGTTCTTTTCAATGCTTCTTTTTTATCATCCCTAGCAGAATTTAGACACTGTATTAAACCAGGAAGACACTGGTCCAAGCTATTAATGAGGCTGGCTACTGGCAGCACAGAAAAAGCAAGCCCGAACACTCCCTCTACTCTGTCCACTGCAGCACCTTGCTCCTCCCAGGTGACCGCCACCACCAAGACTGCAAATCCACATTTCCCACGTGCACTGTCCCCTCCCTGCAGCCCTGCCAGGCTCTGCCCCGTTACGGGTACCCGCTCAGCTCCGGGGCATCCAGATGCTCCAAACCAGACTTCCATCCCCAGAAGCCCCAGGGAGGATGCTGCACCCTTCAGCATTAGGCTAATGGATAAGGATCATCAGCAGGAGTGAGGTGAAAACTCATTTTATTTTTCTTAAGGCATTCTTTAAAGGAATGGGGAGATTTTAAAATACAGCATCACTCCTCAGCCTGCACCGGCTGCCAAGAGGACATTCAGGGGGTTGGTTTTTACCAGTATTATTATTAAAGACGGTATTTTCCAATCCTATTTCACAGCCTGCACTGTCGGTGGAGAAAAAGACCCCTGTTTGGGTGCTTTCCAGGCGCATCGACAGCCACCTCCCTGTCCCCTGGCTGGCGTCACCCCAGCTCCATCCTCCTGGAGCTTTCCAGACCGAGACAAACTGAAGCGAACTCGGTGGGGTGTCTGGGTGGACCAGCCAGCCTGGGAACCCACAATGGTCCCCGCTCCCCCCCACTCCAGGGCTGGGTCATCCCTCCGGGACAGGGTACAGACGCAGCCCCGCTCACCTCCCAGGCGGCCCGGCAGACCCAATCGTGACGTCATTCGAAAAAAAAGTACCATAACAATAAAAAGCGGCAAAGCAAGAGGCGGTGGGATGGCACAAGGCGGG
>NW_010271074.1:0-6573 GCF_000690775.1 Eurypyga helias
GTAGAAGCACAGTCCTACCATCTGCAGGGGCTAAACCATGGCATCACAGAAAAGTTGCAGAAGCATTACTGCTGTCTCATGCGACATCAGAACAGAACAAGATTACCACTTGCTTATTTCCAAAGAGATAGAAGTGTCTTGCAGCCACTATGTATTTACTTCGTTTTACAATATATAACGCTGTGTGCTGTAGTTGTTCATTTTCCACTGCACTGTGTGTGGAACACTCAACCTTTAAATTAGATTACTTCAGTTTTCACAGCACTTGGTAAATGCATGTTATGATCCAAGTGGTTACGTGTTGCTATCAAGAAAACGGGAAACTTGATTATTCTTTTCTGTAATGTCTGTTCTTTTCTGTAATGTCTGATCAGATATGCTAACAACTTCACTCTCCATGGCAGCACACAAATTGGGCTGCACACACATATCCCTTTACAACCAGAAGGTAAGATCCAGCTCTGAACAATGAAAATATTTGTCCATTTATCTGTTATCTTTTGTTGGTATTAATTAATAAATCTCTCAAAAAGATTATTCTGGGCAGATCCTTGGCACAGTGCTCAGGAACACACTCTTATGAACTCTTCTGCTGCTTTATCACTGCCCTGGAGAACCTCTTCTCTTTAACCTCAAACTGTAGGATTTTTTTGTAGTGTATCAGAATGGGATATAGTTTGGTTCAATAATTACCAAAACAATTTTGATATAACTAGTCTTTGTCTCCTCAGAAAAAGTATCCCTAAAAACTTCTTGGAAGTATCTCATGTACTGAGAGAATTCTGTTTTACAGGTGGGTTGTTGGTTTTTTTTTTTTTTTGCTCATATTCTTTTATTACTGAAGAGAAGACAAATAGACAGCATTCATTGGTAGCTCATCTATACATGTGTTTATTCCCTGAAGTCACACTCTGAGTCCCTTCTTTTTTTAATACCACACTACTTCCAAAGCTACATAACAGGCAAGGAAAATAATGAACCAGAACCCCTTCAATAAAGAAGCTGTTCTTGTATGAGAGGAGGTTTAACAATGTTCACTACCTGCATTCATCCACACCCAAAGATTAAGAATTGATGTATGCAGCAAATAACAGAAATAAAACACTGGAGAACAAGGAATGAAATTCCTGATGATTACCACTAGTAAACAGAAGAAATGACTTCCAGAAATATGCTATCCAGTTCCCATAAGATTGCGATATATTTTTAGATTTTTATATTCAACACAAATTCTGGGTAGTATCAGAATTTCTACAAATTCGTGAATTCTTAAAAGACAAAATGCTTGTTCAGTCTTGCCTAACAACTACCATGAGCAACAGTAAAGCACAGATTCAATATTAGTCCTGTTTTCCTCTTTGACACTATATAATGATGCTATATATTCTTAAAGGAACTACAGAAAACACTTCAGTGTCTTATCTGAAGGAAAAGGGAAAGACCAACCAGAACCACAAAGCAGAAGATAAAAGCCAACAACCACCAAGAGGCAAAAGAAGCCATGAGAGATAGGAAAGTAAAAGCTAAACCCAAGGCTTCTAATCAGCATTTGTTCACCTCCTAACCATCAGAGGCATGTGCCTGTCATCAAAGTTCCGGAGGCAAAATGGTAAAACAAATGTTAATGCAAGTGGTTTTATTCTAGTGTGCAGATTGTGTTCAAGTTATTTTAGATCTGCACCTAACTAATAGCAACAGAAATATAAACTATTAGATAAAATCAAAATATAAAACTTCCCATTAAGATCTTGGTATTCCTTGCTTTCGCAAATAGGCTTTGGCAGTTTGGTAACAGACAGAGCCAGTCAGATTAAAATAAAACGGAGCTTTAGGTAGGTATTCTTAGGTTCTTTTTCTGGGTAACATAAAATGCTGTAATCTCAAACACCAAATTCCCACAGAGAAGTGATCTTATTTCCTGCTGTTCACACATGGCATGCAGTAAAGAGTTCCTCTAAATGACTAGACTGGATTGCACAGTAAGGTCAGTGAAAGATATCCCACACAAACTATGGTCATCTTGCCAGATAACACGCATGACTTCTTGTCCCTGTATCTCAGTAAGAGACAGCAAAATGAGTATCACCTCACTGAGCTACAGAAATTGTCCTAAGCTTCCTTTATGTTGTTATCTTTCTACACACAAGAAGGTTTTTTCACTGTCTTACTTAACCTTGCAAGCACAGCCCAGATATGTCATACATCACTTAAGTGAAGACAATTTTTAGAAAACCTTCCCCCCCAGATGTGAGGAATAAGAGAAAACCTATATCCAGTTAATAGACCTCAGCATCTGTTTTCGCATTACTGGGGTGGCAGCAGGGAAGAAATCAGAACTGATAAATTTTTGCAGAAATATACTGAATGCATTTTTAGCCTAGATTAAACAGGTGATGCACTTGAGGATAAAACAGTACCTGGAAGTGTCATTCACCTGCTCCTTGCCCTTCAATCTAATTGCACTTGTTTTAATTATCCTTTACTCATTCCATGCAAGATGTGAATTGACACAGTCCTTCAGATGATTAATAAATGCTAGTATGTCTTGTCTCCAAAGGGATTTATAAAAAATGTCTTAACTTGGGAAGGCATTAAAATAAGATAAAGTAATAAATTTGTAAACCAGACTGAATGCGTGTTAGGGTCCAAACAGTCTCTAAATGAAAAATGTTTAAAACTGAATCAGAACAAGATGTATGTATACAAAACTTTCAACCAATACTCAGGTCCCCTGTGACCATCAATTCCTTACAACAATCAGAGGGAAAGCATAGAATTAATCAGAGAAAAAACAGAACTTTGTAGGAACAGAAACTAAACAGTAGAGGCCACCATCCACCCCACTGATAAACGTGAAGGTGCAACAATGAGTGATGTACAATTAACCAGCTATACCCTAGGAAGGCAGCACAACAAATCTCAACCAGTTTCCAACAGAGTCAGCAACAAACTCACCTGAAGGCACTGGTACCATTAGTAAGGCAACTGATGCAATTATACCCTGAATCTATGTACATTAAAAGCAAGTATTTTAGTACAGGATAACAACTGGAATACATTAACATCAACAATATTAACTAGGGCCTTGATCCATTATGTACTGTTCATCTATAATTGTAAAATTTTAGAAGTGTCCTTTTAAATGGATGATGCAGTAGCTTCTCAGAGCATTCTCAACATTTCTCAACCTTTTTATAATATATATTAAGCATACACTTGGCCAAAAAGAGCAGAACAAACCATCTGAAGATATTCAGCTCTGCCAGCAAAAGAGGTAACACCAGTAGATAAAAGAAAAACCTGAAAAAAAAAATCATCCCCCTTCCTATTTAAAGCCAAGAATAACAGCAAGCTTTGCATGTAGGGGATTAAAAAAAACCTTTGCCACCAGTTAAGTTTTTTAGTAGCAAAAATATTTCACAATAATATTACGTAATAATATTGCATTTCTGTAATGAGTTTTCAGCATTTTTTTGAAGCAACAGGTTAGGACACGAAATAAAAAAAGCTAATCCCCTTTGAACAAAGACAGTCAGTCTTATAAAGCGTAACAACCCTCACAGGCACAAATGCATCAACCGCGACAGGAACTTTACACTGTTACACAGCCCACAGGAGGCTTGTCATGAGAGACCAGGCTTCATACACCTAACACTTGGTTATTATAATACAGCACTCCTCTAGCTGTTTTCAAAACTTTGGCACGCTTGAAAAATGCAGAGAGAGAAAGAGAAAGAGAGAGAGAGATGGACTCCAAAAAATAAAAGCCAAGGGTATTACAGAACAATGAGAAACCATAATAAAACCCTTTCCTGAACTGTAAAATAACAGGGGGAGAAAGGATGCTGGTTGATTTTCCTTGAAAGTTGTCACACTTGCAACAGAAGTGGCCTGGATCACAGGGCAGTTTTCTTTCTAAGGGCAAGGCTTCTCTACCTTGCTGTTGCTGGCTGGACATGACCAGGGTAAGATCTCCTCGTGCTCGTGGCTTGCCTTTGTCTAGCCAGGAAGGACTGTCCTGAGCCTGTACTAGCCAGTCTATCTTCTGCTGCTTTTTTATGCAGAGTCATTCCCTATGGACAAAGAGAAACTTCTCAGTGAATGCCAACACATAACACTGAAAAACTTTACTTATTTACATTTTATTTATTATCTCCTTCTTCACCAGTACTGACTATGCCATTTTGAAGTTAAACACACAGCATCATATTTTCAAGGATAAAGTAAAATACTCTTCCTAGTTCTTTGTTTCTGTGTATCAGAAAATGCTTTTCAAACAAAACAAAAACACTGTAAATTAATGAATGGTGTTATAAACAAAACAACCCAGAAACAATTAATTGTTATAGTTCCTTTCCTTTTTTTTTAATTTAATAAAAAGCTTGGGAGATTCTTACCATATTGTACCAGGCACTAACAATAAATTTCTCCTCCATTTCTCTTTGACTTTTTGTTTTTTCATATTCTTTCTATAAAACAAACATCAAAAAAGCACACATTTAAAACCAAAGTATAATAGAAGTATTAGTCTACACCCAAAAACCAATGAGGAATTACACATCTACCAGGAAACGTAAGAATTACTACCTCCAATGAATGAAACATTCTGTCCCGCTCCTGCAACTGATTTTTTAAAGCCTGAATCTCAGGAGCTGCACCCTGGTTCTGCTTAGGATCCAAGGTGCGGATGACCTGTAAGAGAAAACCAGTTTGTTTTTGATTAAATCCTGCAAAAGTAATCTAAGCAAAGGGAAAGCCATCAAGGAATTACAACCTTTTAAGTCAGGCTAAGAAATTAAAAAAGTGACTTTAAGCATGTCAGTGGTAAGAAACGACCCTCCAAAATGTGGAACAGTGGGATGTGCAGTTTTAAAAGACAAACTCCTGTAAAACAATCTTGACAGCCAGCATGACAGAGGCTCTGCCTCTAAACATCTGCCATGATACATCAGAGCATCTGAACTGGGCTCTCTTTTACAGAACTGTGAAACAAAACTACCCGTAGGAAAAAGTGATACCCAAGAGGTTCAGTACGGCAGACTCACACACGCAATTCCTACCCTTAGCTGCACCACCTTGGGGCCATCATGGCAGAAGCATTTTCTCAAAGGCTTCTCTTGTTATAGCTAAGGTTTACCTACCTGTCCATTCCTTCTGCCTGAGGAAGGACTGCTTTGGTCCTTAGTGAAAGATGCCATGATTCCCCTACCCGTCATGCCAGGTGCTGTCATTTCTAGACAGTGCTGCTAAGCCAAGAAGCATGCTGTGGCACATGCATGATCACTGTGTTACTCGTAAGATGAACAAGCTGGTTATGTTCATATGTGGCATCCATCACAGGTAGCATGCGTGCTAGTAAACATTGAGCTAAACCAATAACAACTCCAGCAAAATGCTTAGATTCCTAACGCCCTAATAGGAAATGGTTTAAAACTTTTTGACAGCTCCTGGATATATAGAAAAAGACTTGACATCTTTTGTCTTTCTACCCATTTCAGAATCATGTCCAGATGCTGAAATAAAACAATGCTTTAAATTTAGAAAGTAATTTTTACTGAGTGGTACTTATGAAGGAAGATTCATAAAAGTGTTTCTAAGAAAATACACATTTTCTATGTTTCTAAGAAAATACACATTAGACCTGGGTACAGTTTGTACAGTGGAAGGCTATAATAATTGTACTTGTCTGCACAAAAAAACCCACACCAAAACTGAAAGTTGGTAAGATGATCACAAAAATCTAACCTAACTAAAATAATTAAGGCTACTGTTTTATAAAACATCTTACAGTAACACAGTACATACAAATAAACACACCTTATTGAATAGGGAAATTGTGACTCTGTCTTTCACTGGAATACTCTTAAACCCAGCAGCCAAAAACGATAAAACACAAAATCTGTTTAGTTTTCCTGAAGATTTTTGAAACATCTCCCAGGAAGTCATTGAGGAAACCACACAGAATTAAAGGAAGGATGTATGAAGTCTTGCCAGATTAGGAACCTACTTAGAGATTTTGATTTAACAATATGCAGCCATAGTAAAGATCTTGATACTAGCAAGATCAGATGAATGAAAACACTGGTGTGCTTTTCAAAAACTCAAAACATCATGGTATAGAAAGTGAAGAAATAGGACTAGGATTAAGACCACAATATTGCCATTTCAAAGCTGGTAGTATACCCACATCATCAATATGATACTTAAATATTAGCCATCTTCTCGACAGAAGAATATATTAAACAGTAAAGGCAAAGAGAATGCTGAATATCGGAGAAATGTAACAGGTCTCAAAAGTGGTTCAGTGAAAAATATCACTTTACTTGGAAAAAAGCATCAATACAAGAGTCGTATGAACACAGTTTCTAAACTAGTTAGCTAAATGAGAACACACATAGAAATCAGGCTAAAGATGAACAAAGAAAGCAAAATCAAATTTAGATTGGTAAAGATGGCTCTGGCACACATGTAATTACCTCTGCCTGTAAATTCTGAGCCCTTCATAAATAATAAGCAATTTATGTGATCAATTAGGACCTGATGAAATCTGAACCTCATGGAGTTCAACAAGGC
>NW_010271075.1:0-812 GCF_000690775.1 Eurypyga helias
ATAAATATATTATATAACATATTAATTTTAATTTAAAGTTATTTGTGTAGAAAATTGCTCTGCAATTAACAGGAGAGAAAAGCTATTTAGAAGTTTGGAGTTTTTTTAATTGGCATTGAAAAGTCCCCTAAAACACATGGGAGTGGTAAAATGAGTTAGGAAGGGGGGAATTTATTTGACTCCAGTGAAGTAACGGTTGCTATATGTACCAAATAAAAAATTAGGTGTACAGATTTCCTTCTAAAACTGCTGAAACTGACATTGGCTGCAGTAGATTCACAGGAATTGGGAATTTGGCCCTAGACTACCGAATAGAGTAAAAAACTTTAATTCTCAACAAAATATACAATATTGACAGAGTTGTGATTGTATTTGCATCAAAGGAAAATATTTCCAAAATTCTGCCTCGGAACAGCAACAAAAATGGCTCCTCAACAAGAGCTACAAAAGAAAGAATAATACATTAAGATCTGCATATTCTTAGACGTGGATCTGCTGCTTGTTTGAGAGAGTCTTAAATGCTATTAGTAGGATATTCAGCTGAGTACACAGGTTTTTCTAATAATCCAGACAAAGGCAAAATTTATGTAGTGGTTTAAGCTGGGATAGAGATAATTATCTTCTTAGTAGCCAGTATAAGGCTGTGTTTTGGATTTGTACTGAAAACAGTGTTGGATAACGTCTATCCATCATATCTAAAAAGTCATGGCAGTCTGGTGAAGTTCCCGCTGACTGGAAAAAAGTGGAAACATAACCCCCATCTTTAAAAGGGAAAAAAATAGGACCTGGAAAGTACAGGCCAGTCAGTCTCA
>NW_010271076.1:0-5633 GCF_000690775.1 Eurypyga helias
TATGATTCTATGATTCTATGCTTTTTATATAGTCTTCCGGTTCAGATGTATTGTGGGGTTGATAGCTGTGACTGCCTTCTTGAAGAGGATTTCTAGAAATTTAGGGAAAGTACCTGTGCCAATGCTCATGATTGAAGTGCAGGCTCAACGACTGATCACAGTATGGAACCTGCTCTCAGATGACTTAATTAAGCTCTTCTATTTACAGGTTTTGTGTGGGGTTTTTTCTTCTGTGAGATAACTAATATGTGGCAACTGTCATGAGATTCAGAAGAAAGACAAACCGTTTTAGTTTTACCAAAGTTGTGGAATCTCTTACCGTATTTTGCCCAGATAGTCTTCACAAACGGCTTTTAAAAGTGGGCTTCTGCCCAGTGGGATGCATAATATCCTGCTTGACTTTTTCCTCAGGAAGCAGTGATTTAATGCATTCTGTTCTACACATTCTGTTCAGGTTTCATTAAACTTTAGGAATTATATATTTGGGTATTTCTATTACTCTTTTGGAATTAGTTTGGAAATTGATGAACTAAAAATTTACTAGAGAGAAGAAATGGAAAAAAAATGGTTTAGTTTGTTTCCCTAAGAAATCAAACTGAAGACACATTTGCAGATGTGGTTTAGTTAGTTCCGCCATATTCCAAGTGCTTTAATTGCCTTCATAGTCTGGATTTTCTAGTTAATATCACTAATGCAAGGGTACACACAGCAGCAGTGGCCAATACTGGTTTTGTAATTTTTTCATACTGATCTATAAAATCTGCAAGAAAAAAACAGCTATTTTTTATTATAAATGATCTGTCAGTATGTTAGATCTCCAACTCCAGACCAGCTCTGTTCCTGAACATTGTACAAAATACTTAAATGAACTAATTGTAGAGCAGTGGTAAAACATGTTTCCATCATCTCCTTGGATAAAAAGTCTACATTTAGTAAGTTAAAACTTTGTGTGAACGGCTGAAGTTCAAAAAAAGCTAAAGTTAAATAGATTTCTTTGTATAAAATAATAAGCAGTTCCATTCTGCTGTCAGTGATTGTCATGGTTTAACCCCAGCCTTCAACTAAACCCCACACAGCCTCTTGCTCATTCCTCCCTGGTAGGGTGGGGAGAGAATTGGAAGAGTAAAAGTGAGAAAACTCATGCGTTGAGATAGACAGTTTAAGAGGTAAACCAAAAGCCATGCAAACAAGCAAAGCACAAAGCACAATAAGGAATGAAATCACCACTTCCCATAGGCAGGCAGGTGTTCCCATCTCAGGAAAGCAGGGCTCCATCATGTGTAATGATTGCATGGGAAGACAAATACATCACTCCAAATGTTTCCCCCTTCCTCCTTTTTCCCCCAGTTTTATATGCTGAGCATGATGTCATGTGGTATGGAGCATCCCTTCGGTCAGTTGGGGCCAGCTGTCCCAGCTGTGCCTCCTCCCAACTGCTTGCACATCCCCCTGCCTACTGGCTGGTGGGGTGGGATATGAGAGGCAGAAAAGGCCTTGACTCTGTGTAAGTACTGCTCAGCAATAACGTAAACATCCCTGTGTTATCAACACTGTTTTCAGCACAAATCCAAAACACAGGCCTACAGTAGCTACTATGAAGAAAATTAACTCCATCTCAGCCAAAACCAGCACAGTAATGTAGGCATGTTCCTTATATTTTTACTTTACAAAAACTTGTGGATATAACTGAAAACAGAATTCCATGTGCAGGAAAGAAACAATTTCTTCTAGCAAGCTAAGATAAAAAGAAGAACATAAAAGAACATCAGCCCTGTAAAGGTGAACAATCTGGCCACCCCAAGCTCCAGAATGGGGAGATGATCAATGTGACAAATAGAGGAAGGTGAAAAATATTTTCTAGAATGTTTATGAATAGAAATGCTACCTACTCAATCCGGCAACGAAGTAGCAAACTGTAATGATTTAAGAGTTTTATAGTTTCCTTTCCTTATTTTAGAGTATTGTTTACATAATTGATATCTGCTTTGTCTTAAATAATGGAATTTTTCTCACAGAGTTCACAGATCTTGACACATGCAGTGAGGGATAATGCTTAAGAATGTTTTCCCTGTAGAGAGGGAGGCAATAAATAGAGGGATTTTGAGTGACAAAGCATTAATAACCCAACGTATCAATCTCTGAAATAATTGGTGAATCTGGCAAGGAATTTTGTGCTTTGTGAAGTCCAGACTTTGCTCTGTAATCATTAGTAACCATAAAGTGATACAGAGCATACAAAGTTTTCTTTTCTTTTTTTTTTTTTAAAAAAAAGGGGAAAAGAATGTATATGTCGATTATAAAGGAAAAAAAAATTAGAATTTCATGATCACTGAGCTATATTAATTTACATTATCATGGTTGTTGGGTTTGAGGGGAAGGAGATTGGAGGACAAAGCTTTCAACTTTGTTAAGGCTGATGAATTAGTTCAATTACTGCAGCTGGGATTCAAATAGAAAGCCTTTTTATTGCTTCTGGGCTGGTAAATGGGAGAGTGAAGTAATTGAACCAAGAGTAATTTCAAATACTGAATGACAGCATGTGAAGAAGACACCAAGTAATGTATTGGTGTCCCTAATATAGACCTTCATGCTTGTCTCAAATAGTGCAGAATGTCAGATTCTGCTTTCCTGGTACACAAGGATTCCATGCTGCTGGCCCATGATCTTATTTGATATCAAGTCATGCAAATCCATTGATTTTAGTGGAACTTCTTTTCCTGTGTTTAATTCTCTGGAGTATTTGTACTGACCTCAATGTTTCTCTTCATGTTGGTACCCAAACACAGCTTTATGGAGAAGACAGGAGTTGTCAGTACCACTGATAATTTGTCTGTTGGAGAAAGTATTTTTGTTTCTTGGAAATCATAATTTTTTTCAAAGGAGTTAAGTATTATTTTGTATTCTGAATGATAGCGCGAAGATTAATTTTGGCACTAATGGAACAGAGTTGGGTATCATTAGCTGGAATCATGCACATAGTATGCACTCATTATACCTACGATAAGTTTTTCCAAATGACTCCCTGAAGACTTCTCTGTATGAGAATATTGCTTCAGAGTAACTTTAATGCATTCAACTTGTATTACCTGGCACCCACTCATATCTTCTTAAGAAGTGAGTTATTTTGTGCCCTGGTAAGTAAATACTGTTCGGAACAGCAGGCCTCGTACAGTGAGTTTGTGTCCTTCTATTTTCTGGCAGCCCCCCAAATATCTTACTTTGCACCATGACTGGCATGTCTGTGCATCTATGTGTATTGAGGACAGCTTGACCAGATGTCACTTCATTCAAATGCTGGCAGTCATGCAAGCATTTGGTTTTTAGTATTAGTAAGTTCACATTCTTCTTATAACAACTGGGCCTTTAGTGAAATCCTGTTTGGATCGCTGCACAGCTTGAGAGGTAGACTATCCTTTTGGAAAACAGCTGGTAAAATAGGAGGTACATTTTTGCCTCAACAAGGGTCACTAGAATGTAAACATCCAGAGTACGAAGTAGTACACATGGGAGAGTAGCTCTTGCTGGAACTGGAATAAATAATACCTCAGAGTGTAGGGATGTAATTACAAAGAATGTTGACTTATTTGTTCATCTGCTAAGGAATTAGCCTGATGACATTTTTCTGTAGATCTTCCAGGTCACATCCAGAGCAATAGTGAAAAGTTATATTACCCAACCACACTTTCTTTGGAAATCAAGCTGAAAGGACTGGCTCTGTGGCCAAGCACAGTGTAACCTATGAAAATCCTGAAACTTTGGAAATAAAAACCAGATCTATTTAAAAAATCAGTGTAAAACTACAGTGAAGAAAAACTGCATTCATATTTTATGTTGAAAGAGCTGGGGGAAAAAAAAAGAAAGGGAAAAAAAGTTGATGGTGTGGAGTTGCATAAGCAGTTGTAATAGCTCTTTTTTCCAAAACCATTCAATTTTGAGTGAAATGAGTAGTGAAATGCCCAGTCAGCTGTTGAATGGCAGATCAGGTGGGACAGTCAGGATCTCCTCTCTGACAGGTAGAACGGTGAAACCCCTGGAATGGCCTGAGAACAATTATTTCTTCAGTATACACAGGAAAAGGAATAATCTCCTTTTGGGACGCCTTATGCTATGTGAGAACACAGAAATGTTATCTGTAGAGGGCAAAAATCTCCAGCGTGGGTGGCAAGGCTCTGGACTGGGTTGCTCAGAGAGGTTGCGGAATCTCCATCCATGGACACAACCCTGAACAACCTCCTCAGTTGAAAGGCAACTGGGGGCATGAAAAAGGCTGAGTTGCCAGGGCTGAGGAAATGGGATTCCTGCTAATGGACAGGTTAGTTGTGAGCAAGTGGAATAATAATATTGCAGAAGAGGAAGTCTATTCATAGTATCTTCTGCTGTCTATGGTTTCAGGGAGAAAAAAATATCTCTGCCCCCCTGAAGTAAATTAAGAACTAAGTACTTCCAAATAAATTAGTAGAAGTCTTTAATATTTTTGTGTTCAATTCATGGGACAATATTATGATACTAAAATTCATATGACTGTGTTATAATGCTAAACCAATTAGCATTCTTGTATTTGCTGTTCAAAGGAAGTTTCTATGCAGAGCTCATGACTTGGCCCATCACCTGCTGTAAGTTGTGCTTATACACTGTGGTCTTTTGACTGGGGACTTTCATACTAGTAGTACTGAAGGTGACGGTTACCAGAGCAGGGGAGTATTTATTATTTCATTGCGGAACTTATGCATGGAGAAAAAGACACACATAGGTGAGAATATGCCACTTTGTCTCTTATTTCAACACAATCCATGTGTGAAAAGTCAATAGCAGAATTACTACAACTAGGGTTGTAGACAGGACTTAATTGTTCAGTATACACTTTTTTTTTCTTTTTTTTTTTTAGTTATTTTTTCTAACTGTTGAAAAAAAATTATTTTTTTTTAATCTATCCAGGAACTACTTTTAGATGTGTCACTTGTCAGAATGACACAAATGTAATTAATAAAAATGCATTTTGCAGGAAAGGAAGAAAGGTCTTACCAAATCAGTGTTTTTGTAGTTATTAGTACTTGATAATTACGTTAACTGTTTCAATTAGACAGAAATCTTATTAGTGTCCATAGCAATACATTTCATTTCAGATGCTGATATGGTGTGGCACTGCAACACATAGAGCTTAGCTCATTGAATGGAGTCAGTCAGCAATGCTTACTGATTACATTGTAAAAGAAGTAAAAGAATTCTGAAGTAATATTTTAGCAGGTGTCTAGATATTTGAATTACTGTATTAAGCATAAATGTATTTCTTGATTTAAAAAACAATGCTGTGTCTCAAACAGATTTTTTGTGTGTGTTGGGCCCAGTGGAACTATTTAGAATATTGGACTGTTCACCATAGTGTACAAATGACCTGATAAAATAAAAGCTATCATATAAATGGGAGTTCCACGTAAACTAAAATTTCAGGAATGTAGGGATGCAACATTAGAATCATTGTAAGTTTTTTAACTGATATGTGAACTATGGTATGATCTTATAACTGAAGAGCTTATCTAGGATATAAATATAACACATAAGTAGATGCAGCTAAAAACATGTATGTGTCCTTAATGACTGCATTTCCTGTGTGGATCACAGAATGGTTTGGGTTG
>NW_010271077.1:0-1742 GCF_000690775.1 Eurypyga helias
CGCAACTTCGCCGGGCGGTGGAGCGGGCGAAAATGAATCAGATATGAAAATGTCTGAAGCAATAAATTAACACACAGCAGGGGGGTGATAGCTTAATCCTTTCTAGTCCAAACAGTACCTGACACCCATTACTGCCATAGGAGGTGGGACACCATAGCGGTACTGGAGCGAAAATGATCATTCCCAACTGATTTGAGGCATTGCAATAGGTATGTAATGCGATTCTGGGAGGGAACCTGCACAGGGTTTTATAGCGTTTGCACGCTGAATCCAGGTTAACCTGCCTGTGTGTTTCCCTGGGCTTCCTTGTTTTGATTAACCTAGAAAGCGGGTGTTTTAAGTTTAAGCAGAACTTGATTATTTTACGTCTTTGTTGAGCGCCTGATAACAACTGCTTGTTATTCATGTAAAGGCCAACAATGTGTAGCTAACAATCGTGTAACGTAAAACATGCCCGTCTTCACTGGATACGTTTATTTGGAGGATGATTACACAACTACGATAAAATCAACATTAGCAGTCAGCGTCAAGCAGGAAGCACCGTGATCGCAATTCCATACTGACCGCAAGGGACCGCAATGCCCATCTGAAACAAATATACCAAAAGTGTCCAAATGCACTTCTTCACGTAACCAACACGTAATTCTGCAATACCTTCTTCCAGGAAAATAACATCAGCCTGTGTTTTAGCACTGAGGGCAGATAAACAAAAACGTCGCTGCCAAGAACTTTATTGCAAAATTAAATGTCCTGGGAAACATATTTAATTTGCCACTTTCCCTAACACTGCGCCAAGCTCAGGTACACCCACGTAGACCTACGCTGACGCGAGCTTTTACTAGAAGGTTGGGGTTACGTACTTTCTCTTGCATGTATATTGAAACTCAAGAAACCCATGAGCTCATGGACAAATTGTGAGAGCGCTTAGATACTTCTTTCCCCTTTCTTCCCCTTCTCGGATGAAATTCAGAACTAGGAACATTTCATGAAAAGATAGAATTCAGAATTTGAGCACGCTTCATGCATCCCACAATTATCTGCTCGGTGCAGTGCTGTTTTTTCCTGGAAAATGACCAGTCGCTTGTGACCCCAAGGGCTTCTGAATCCTTCAGAAGGACCAAAAATAATTACGGTATGAAATACATAGACTTATAATAACGGCACATCTATAGGGTCGGTCAGCAAATCCATTGCAAGCAGCCACAACCTGCCCATGGAACGCTGGTCTGGGGAGAAATGGGTTCGGCTCCAAATACAACGTAAGGGAATACAACACAAGCCCAGGGCGTGGGCTGAAACGTCAGGTTGCAACGGCGGTTTTGCCCAGGCATGAAATAGCCGTAACTACGTGCAATTCTGTCCTGTGGCACCGATGTGGCACTGATGTGGCACTGATAACCCACAGGCGGTGCAACACAGAATCACTCTAGAGGCATCCGGGGGCAAGAAGTAGGGATGCAGAACCTACCAGACCTGCAGATGTTGGCATTGCTTCTAAAGCCCAAGGCCCACTAGCTCGTGGGCTTCTCGTGGTGGGCTCTTGCCGACGGCACCGGGTCGGCTCTGCCCATCTCATTCACCGCCGAGGGCTGGGCTGTGACTCTGCTGCCCAGGACTCACCACGCTCCCCTGGGAGCTGCTTAAAAATTGCGTAGTGTTAGCATTATCCAAATGGTCTCCATCTCCCAATCCCTATGGGAAAATACGGAAGCATGAAGACTGTGGCCAGCAGCATCTCCGCT
>NW_010271078.1:0-8861 GCF_000690775.1 Eurypyga helias
CTTTCGGCCGGGTTGCAGGCACAGCAGTTTTTTGTTTGCTAGCACTTCTTCACAGAAAACCCAAAAATAGATTATTTACAATAAAAACATATTTGATTGGCATTGGACTACTGTGACAGCCATTCACCAGGGGTTACTATGTGAGTATTTGCTACATTGGCACATTAGCATTTAATTACGCTGCACTTGCGTTTCTGTTCTACTTAATGTTGTTCAATAAGCATTTTCATGACAGATGCATTAAACTCAAAGGTTGCAATTTCACATATTGACTGTGTATGAATAATGTTTTATTACGATCAAGCTTTGTGTACTCTTTAATAGCAATTAATATTTTACCTTATTCAAAATGACATGTGAGTCTTAGTAAGGGCTGCATTTAGCCAGCTATTCTTACACACTTATAAATGTTCACAAGTGCATAATGTGCATGTTCCTGTACTGAGTGAACAATGGATGTATATTGTGTTTATCTTGGATTTGAGGAAACAGCACGTATTCTTCAAGAATTACAGCTCTATATTTGTATGTTAGAATTGTCTTCTAGAAAATCCTTTTAGCAGCAGAGTACAAAATGTCTAATTGTTGATTATTGCTGTTTATTCAATTCCCTAAATAAACTACATATAACATGTTTAATAGGAGAAATGGATTAATGGGACTCCTTTAAAAAAAAAAAGTCAGAAGCATCTTATAGTACAAGGCAATGAGACTTTGTCATTAATACTGAACAAGTGGCTCATCAAACGCCATCTGCTGCCAGTGTCAAAGTACATAAATACAGTCTATTCCTGTTTATCCCTTTGCTTTCCCTGAAATACTAGAGATAGAGAGATATAAAAAGCTGTCATTTTCTTACTTCCTACAAGAAACTCTCATGGGGGGTGACAAGTCAGCTCTGGCGGTGAATGTCCTTCTTTTGCAGTACAGGTAATGGGCATCAACACAGCGTGAACCCTGGCTGAAATTCAGAATTGAACATAAGCCCTTGCCTGTCTTCTGTAATCACCTGTTCCGCCCAGATATGCCGGTGGCATCTATGGAACTTACTCCAGTCAACAAGGAACTTAGATCCTGGACTGAACACATCAAGGATCAAGTTGTAATGGTCATGTCAACCTTGGTTCTTTCTTTTTATTTCCTGAAGGATGAACAGCCAATGTTATTCTCATCTTTTTCAACATGCCTTGGAAAGATGAAGGGATGGGGTCATTCGTGAAGTGACCAGGACCACAGAGGAAGAACTTGGTAGAACCAAGATATGGACTCAACTTGGTGCTCTAGTTGCCCAGTTTTCCCTTCTTTTGAAATCCCCTAACATTAGCAGGGTTGGTCACTGGCCTGTATTCAATTCCTATCCTGAACAGCAAAGAAACAAGAAAAATGATGAGGTTTTATTTCATTATCACTCCTAGAAATTGCTGGGCCTCCTCAGCTGAAGTGCTGTTTTCTGACAAAACTACAACAATGTCTTCTTACCAAATTGAATTAACAGCGGGTTAATACACTTCCAAGGATACAGCTGAGAATATTCAGCTTCAAAAATGAGACTGTTTCTGTTGTTTATTAAGCAGCTCACCTTCAACCAGTTTTCTATAAAATGTTTGTGTGCAGTTGACAATAAACACTTTGTTGCCTTAAATACTTCCTGACAACTGAGCAAGAACGAAGCAGGTTGTAGCAGCTTGTGAAAATCAAAGATAATAAAAGGCTGGATTTACACTCCTAGTAATTTACAACCATCTAATAGAGTCAAGACCTACACCTCAGCCCTAATGTCATTCAGACCTGCTAAAATCTGCCTAGTTGCTAGGTCCTCACTCAAAAATTCTTTCAACGACTGAAATATTCAGCTACATTTTCCTTCACTCTCAAATAACCCAAATACCTGCTAATTCATGTTCAACCTACTCCAGAAGCTCAGTGCAAAAGGGCTAAGGACCATCTGGAAATGCTTCAGAGATCTCACGATGCCTCTGTGCCTGCTGAAATGTAACTACGGAAGTACAGTGGCTGGCAAATTGCTGCCCTGTTATGCTTCAAACCTGATTTCAGTGTGCAAGTAATTAGCTGGACATGTGGAAAAGAGGTTAGGCTTTTCTTAGCTGCTTGCTGGGTAGCCTTTCCTGGACCTTGAGAACCCTGAGGTTCATTTGCTTCATTTTTTCACAAGTCCCTTCTCATCTAGCCAAGTACCTTTAGGGGTGCAACAAATCTTTTTTGACTGTTTAGGAAAAAAATGGATATTAATTGTTTTTTGCATAGGGGAAAAGAAATGGAGTGGAGGGCACCGCTAGGCTGAAAGCAAGCAGATCACAGCTTTAAAGGTTTCCATTACCTCACCTCTCCTAGTTTAGCAGCTCTCTGTTGGGGCACTAAGATTTACAGACCCTTGTTAAGCCCAGTAAGCCCTCCTACGGAGGGAAGCCCCCCATTAAGCTTGTTTCTCAACACGGAAAGCAGAGCACCAGCGGTACTGTAACTTTCTTTTCCCATCCCCAGCTACCAGACAGGACGTGCTTGCTCTGAAAAGATGTGGCCAGGGCAAGGCCCTTTTTATTTGGACCGTGCTGCAGTGCAAGGGCAGTCTCCCCTCCAAAGAGCAGTCACAATACACCCTCACAATGCTCAATAGCCAGATACTCAATTGGTGTCAAGACTGAGCCTTTAATAGAAGGAGAAATGCTGCCTCTCTGTTGAACCCTACTGAACTCTTCCAGCAATATATGAACCCTCTTGACTCGCTGCAAGCCGAGGTTAAACTTTTCTATCATTTTTCTCCTTTTCACTTCCCCTGATGCACTTTGCTAGCCTTTTCTCAATGGAGAGAGCAATAATTTGGGTGCCAAAATGAGCACAAACTCCAAAATGCTGGTCCTGCAATGGTGACGGACAGGCCAATGATGCTTGTGTTTTATACCGCGAAAGCTAGGATGAGTATCACAAGGCCTGTGCTCTGCTGATTTATGAACAGATTGCTACCTGTGTTACCAAGAAGCTGCTGACAGCCATGGGGCAAGATTTCTACAGTCTGAGGAGGGGGTGGAGAGTGGGCAGGACCTCTTTACTTGCAGCTGCAGCAGGACGAAACACCCTCTATCACCAGAGAAGCAGCAGCAGTGCAGAGACAACCCCTGTGGACAGGGCTTGAAGACAGCTTTGCCGATGAT
The DNA here is from genome assembly GCF_000690775.1 of Eurypyga helias. NCBI lineage: Eukaryota > Metazoa > Chordata > Aves > Eurypygiformes > Eurypygidae > Eurypyga > Eurypyga helias. Next base: position 3,171 of record NW_010271078.1, read on the forward strand.
CACTGGCTATCGTGTATGATATCCCATCTATCACGTGTTCCTACCTGGTTTTGTTTTCTCTTACAGGTGTTGGGTATCCACTGTGGATACTCATCAGAGCATCCCCACGCAGCACAGCATGGAGAACATGGTGCCCATTTCTGTGTCTAGCAACTTCCAGGGAATCATATGGCATGCTAAACCCACAAGATCAGCAGTGAATGCATTTTAAATGAAATTTAATCGATTAGCAAGACTTTTAATTTCTGACGTTAATTAATCCTGTTCAGTCAAGGGCACTAAAATCTGGGTTTCAGCATCTTTCCTAATATCATGGAGAATATAGTCCTTTCCCACAGCCAGATGCAACATTTCTATAATAATCATGCTCAATAAAATTAGCATAATTAGCCTTTTTATGGGATGTATACAAATAATTCTTAGGGGTGCTTTTTTTGCAAATTCTCCATGGCAGACAGTCTGAATTATTCCTGTTAATGTGAAAAGCGATGAATGTGGCTATAGAGGATTTAAAAATAAATTTTCACATAAAATCTACTTTTCAATGGTTCATGCACATTTAATTGTATAGACCCAGTAGTTCCAGGCCCTGTTGTGTTCAAATGTAGCTTTTAAAGGTCTACTTACATAGATGTATCTTAAAAAGGCTTACTTATAGCTATAAATCTATTTCCCAAATTGTGAACATGAGTAAAACAATGGGCTGTAAGAGCTAAAATTCTTTGCATTAGTGAAGGACACAGGCCTTTGTCAATTAATTGGTACCCAATGTTCCATTCCAGGAGATTCTGTTAATCCAAGCATGCCCAAAGTAGATGCTCTATGTTTCAAATTGAAGAAAGAACCTGCACTGCCTGCTGCTGACTGAACACAGAGCCAGCTAGGAGAGCAAGTCTTCAGCACAGGAATGCTTCTGGTTTCAGCAGCATGGCAAAACAAGGCTCTAACATGGTATAGAAGATTATTTCCCCCCATATTTTGTACAGAGAGCTTTATTTATACGTTGAAGTAGCTGAAATCATAGCTATCAGGATGGCTTTGAGCTAGAAACAGGGTGAGAAGGCAGAGCACATGGCATCAGAGCATTGGCCTTGTTTTAATGACTGCAACTCAAAACCCAACCAATTTCTTTCAGACTCTGAAGAAACTTTCATGTTCATCTTCAGGCCAAATTCAGCAGCCCCAAGAGAAAAAAAAATAAAACCAAAACTCACTTCTTGATGCAAATTGAAGGCAATCTGGTTAAAAAGCAGCCACTGCCTTTCCATTGTAATGGACCTGTGTATCTTTAATTTTTAAATTGCAACATTGTTGGCTTGGATATACTCAAAGTTTCCTTTTTACCTTATTTATGGCTGCTGAGTGAACATCCCAGGACTGTATGACAAGGCACCATCCATTTTTTCTATGAAGTCACTAACTACCCCTGTAACCAGTTCTAAATCTCACTTTCAAAAAGCACAGCCCTTTCTCTGAGTGTTTACCCCCCTATAACTTTAAATGTCCTGTATTATTCCCCAGCTATTTACAGCTTGCAGAAAGCACCTTTAAGAAAAATTAAATCAGCTTTGTGTCAGATAGCTAAACCTGCTGCTGGGGAATTATACCGGCAGTTAATCCACAAACCGCTCAGGTGGACACAGGAATCCATTCACAGGTTGCCAGTGCAAACTGATCTTTTCTTACCAGTTTATCTCATCTTTTCTTGCAAGCTGTTGATGTTAAAAGTTGTGTATTTCACTGCACTGGCTCTTCCCATGTGAAATACTCCAGACAGAGAACATATTTTTGCCCAGCTATGCCATAGCACTGCATGTTTCTAGACAGTTTGCGCATATTTTTTGACTGATGTGTATAAAAGATAAGTACCAACTTCAGTCAAAATCTCACAGGCACAGGGTAATAAAAACATACAAACAAGTATCAGAGTCAACAGCTAAGTTACAGCACTGGCTCATAGCTAAACTTCCTGCTCATAAATACTGGAATACAACAATGTCTAATCAGGTATCTATTACCCGCTGGCACTGCATGAGGGCACCGTGGACATCTGACCATTAAGTTGCAGTGCACCTGGATGGGCTATTCTCTGCCGTCAGATGAGAAAGATCAGAGCTTGGCACTTCTATAGCTGTGCCAGAGCTCACAGCCCCTGCAGGCTGTGTGGCAGCCTGCTGAATTGGGTTGGACATGTTATTTTTTAATTTATTTTTGGGTTTAGCCAGCTCAGTTTCTTGATTCAAATCTCAGGGTGGCCCCAGGAATAGCTGTGGCCTAACGACACAGATGGCCTCGACGTCAATTCTTACGCATCTGTTTTCTGGCTCTTCCCAGTTGAAAAATGATGAGAGACAGAAAAGGAAAATATTATCAGGTCTTACACTTACTAGACCAGAGGATGGGAAAATCAGTAGCGGATCAGACAGAAAATCCATGTCATTTGGACAAGGTTAGACAAATGTCTGTGGTGGAGACAAGGGATGGAGTCTGGAAGGACTCGTATTTCTGCAGTAGCAAGACTCCAGATGATTCACCTTCTGCCTTACTAAAAATGCTTCTGGTGAGTGTGGTGAGCATTGCCCAGGAGCAGCTGCACTTCCACCAAGACTGCGTTTGTTGAAAATATTAGATTTTTCTCCTTCCCGTCGCTGTCAGTGAGAAGTGTTACTAAGCTAAAGCATGTTTTGTGGAGTTCACCCTCACCCTTTGGTGGGGAGGATGAAAAGCTCCTCTTTAGCCTCCATGCTGCTGCCAAATTTTCCTGGGTGAGCTAGCCATATAGACATTTTGGGGGGAAAACACCTGACCAACAAGTAACAGGAAGCCAAGAGCCTTCTCTCCTGTGAGCAGTCCTTTTATGAACAATACTCAAGAAGTCTCATTGTGTAATTAATTAAGCAACACAACCAACACTGCCTGTTGCTGAGGGAAGGGACCACATCTCTGGAGGCACTCGTATGCTTCAGCCCTCAAGGCTCCTGCTCTTTGATTTATGGTGCCACTGAGGTTAAAAAGAGATGAAGTTAGGGGGAACCTGCTCTTATAGCTATTGCTTTAGTAGCACAAGACGGAAATAGAGAGATTCAAGGAAGAAGAGGGTAATTAGGCAAATCTGACATACCAGGAAGAAAACACCTACTTTCTTTTCATCTTACATCACTAGCAGTTGACATGGACTGACCCAGGTGCCTCACAATGCCTGTAAATAAGAGTTTATCAGAGATGTCCCACATGTTTCAAGAGATATTTGAGGCTGTGTAACTCTATGCTGCTCAAACACAAGACTTCCTTTGAGCTGTCTGTTTTTTAATTGGGTTCTTCCCACTTTGCAGCTCAGAGGACAATCCTTCTAAAGCTAATGAGCAACGGCAACTGATGTGTACCACAGTGAGGACCTGCTGCCATGGAAAGGAGAGGGCAATTGCCCACCTACTAGCGGTAAGACCACGAAATACGGAGCTGAACCTCACTAAGTTCTGGCACCTTGCTTTTCACCACTGGCTCTCAATGCCATCCCTGGCTACAAGTCTGATACACAGGGAGAGGCATCATCTGTGCACAAGAAGCACAGGTGACACCAAACTTTTCCTTACTAAAAAAGATTAGCTATGGAAAACGATACAACCTATCTTCCCCATTTTCAAGCCTTACTTGTTGCGGTACTCATCGAGCATGCGCTGGGCATCCTTCTCCTCCCGCTCCAGCTTGGCTCGATCTGACGCCAGCTCCCGCATTCGCTGGCGGTTGAACTCAATCTGCCCAGCGAAGGCTTCGTCCAAGCCCACCAGCTCGTCCATGCGCTGGAAGGTCTCCAGCTGCTTGCGCAGGATGGTGTTGCGCTGCTCCAGCACGCGCGCCCTGTTGATGTAGCTGGCAAAGCGCTCGTTGAGTTCCTGCAGGTTCTCCAGGCCCCGGGCTTGGGCCAAGCTGTCGAATTCAGGGGAGCCTCGCAGCTCATCGTAGGTGTCTGACCGCTCATACTTCTCCTTGCGCACCTCGCGGAGGAAGCTGCTCCTGTACATGGCTTTGGGGGGGCTGTGCTGTGCCGGGTTCCCCTCTTGTGTGCTTGCCTGTCTCTCCAGTTTGGATCTGAATTATGTCTGGGGGGACTGGGGAGGAAGAACTGAACATAATCACCCCCCCCAGATGATTAGGACGTTTCTCCAGGGCAGTTTGTGGCATTAAAGGCATCATCTGCAGCAGTGAACTAAATAAATCCCAATGGCCCCGCCTTGGGGCTGCCCACCTGGGTGTCAGCAGTTTGGAGGAGCAGGAGGTCTGGGGGGGTTGAGGGGCTTTTCTTTTCAAGTGTTACAATTGTGTGCGGCCAGAATAAAAGAGAGCAACATCCAGCTTTCACCCGGAGGATTAAAGCATTATCCACGGACAACAAAACGAGTGCTTTGTAGTTTCAGAGACTGAGCTCAAAGCCTTTAGTGGCTGTGCTGTGGGGACAGCTTTGTCCCATGGTGATGTCCCCAGGGCTGTGTGCAGAGGCCTTCTGCTGAGCCAGGATTTTGGTGTGAGTGGAAGGCTGAGCTTCATTTTTGTTATTCGATAGTTTTGCAGTCATTGAGGATGACGGGATTGTGTATAAAAGTCAATGTGACTCCTGCTCCGAGTACAAGATTTCACTGTTTGGTTCTCACTTCGTGCTTCTTCATGTCAGCCTTTTCTGTAGGTATTTCTACCTGGCATGACAGGTATCAAAGCAGCAGTGGTACTAAAAACCCCATGCTTAATAGGGCCCTGCTGGGAGGTCAGTTTGCTTGGGGAGAGCTAAGTGCCACGTTGTCCCATGACTTGGTGGACATATCATATTATCCCATGGGGAGCCACCATCCTTCTTTCCTTCCTTTCACTCCCACTGTAACGGAGTCTGCCATTCCTCAAAAGGCTTTAGTTTCTCTGGAAGTGAGGAATGTATTTCCCCAGCACATATTTTCTAGTCTTTCCCTTTGCAAAATCCTGTTTCTTGGGCCTGTTCTTCCAGAAGCACATCTACTAGCCCAGCCAAAAAGCCCAACACCAAGACAGTCCAATGTTGATATCTGTCAATTCACTTAGGTAAAAGTCATTATCTTATTTTTAAATGGACACACCTCATACGAACATTTAAATCCACGTATCTTATACCTTAACAGAGAGTGGCCTCACTGACGGCAAGTGCAGAGGTAAAGAAAGAAGCTGAGTGCTCAGGTGACTCAAAAGTATGCGTTCTGCATTACTGAACTGAATCAAAAGAAAAAAGGAGTTCATCAGAAGTTTTCTGCATCTTTCCTATTCTGCTTTGGATTACCTAGAAGTGCCATGTGGAAAGATAAAATGATCTTTCAGCAAAACAAAGTAGGCTTTGCACACACATTTTGCCAACTCCACAAGCGGCCTTTGAACTACAAAAATAGCAAAACAAATGCTATCAAAAAATAGCATTTCTATTTTTTTAGAAACGTTTGTGATCTTTATATAGCACTGGACATGAAACCACTGCTTTCCATGCTGCACAAACACGTTGGCATTTGCAGCTCTTTGGCTGGACAAGCTTGCCCAGCTGAACAAAGCAGCTGAGCTTTTTACAAAGTTAGTCTTCCAGAAGAGATCAGAAAGTAGATTCTGCTGGACTGTGGGTGATGTATTTTCATGGGAAGAGTTTTTAGGCTTGTCATTCCAGCTAGCAAAATGCCATGAAGC
>NW_010271079.1:0-4688 GCF_000690775.1 Eurypyga helias
CCTGGCTGAATCCAGCACAGAAGCCCATGTCACTGAGCACTGTTCTGTGTATGGTTTGAACTGGTGGCTTGTCCACAAGTATTGGAGTCTTGGGCATTAAGTAGTCAGGGTATGTGGTAACTGAAAGTTAGGTCTGACAGAAGGGAGTGTTGTGCCTTTTCAATGTGGGCATGGTAGAAGAAAGTATTTGCAGCTCCTACTGCTGGAAGGAATAGCAGCATGATGGACTAAGAGAACTTGTAATTTAGGCTGTGTTTGTTAGCGTTTAACCAAGACAGATGGCGGTGTGGTCGCAAACTCAACAGAACCTTCCTGTAATGGACTGCATTCTTCTTTATCCAGTTTGTCCGTTCGTTTTAAATCACACAATCCAGCTTGCTTATACAGAGTCATACTGCAGTTGTGGGTGGGGAAAGGACAGGTGGGACTGAGTTCTCCCTGTATAGGTGTAAGCTTTGTCTCTGTCATTCTCTTGCTGTCCTGCTGTGAAACCTGCCACGACTTTTGGCTTAAAAGTGAGGTTGACTCTGGGTTTTGATACTTAAGGCACTTGCCATGAGTTTGTGCATCTCAAATTTAAGTCTTTGTTTCAAATAAAGCAAAGCCATGAGTCCTGGTCTTTCGTATCCCAGATGGATGTCCTTATTGTGTTGTGGGGTTTTTTGTTGTTGTTGTTTTTTTTTTTTTTTTTGTAATTCTGTGCATTTTTCTCCTTCCTCCCTCCCCAAAAGAATTGGTTTCCAACCTGCTGTGCTTAGCAGGAGCTGTGTCTGTTGAAGCAGGCCCAACTTTTTAGTTCTGTAGTGTCCCTGTAAATACTTAGAGATAGGTGGACAATTGGTGTTTAGCTTGATAGACACGTGTTTTTCCACTTGGTGTTAATGCCCATCTCTATATTGAATGTCAAATTTGATAGGACTTTGGAAGCATTATTCAAGGAGGAGGTCATCTATGCAGCTCCAGGGGAATGTTAATGTAAACAGTCTGTGTTGACAATGTGCATGGCAGTGTAACCTGCAGCTACGGGATTCTGCAGGGTGTGTTGCCTGTGAAAATTCAGTAAGAAGGTTTACTTTCCAGAAGATTCTGTTTGCAGGTTCCTGAGCGATGTTTGAGTGTATTGTCACTTTACTTGGGGTTTGGTGCATGATGCCCATGCACACTGGTAGCTAAAATAATTTGGACTTGCACTTGGTAGTGCATAAATACTGATTCAGAAATCTGTATCAACGTACCTCCTCCGACCGGTTACTGCTACACAGCACCAGGTAGACTTTATTTCTCTCCTGGAATGAGGCACACCAGCTCTTCCATTCAGAAGTGGTACAGATGATTAGTTGTGTGACTTTATTCAGAGGACTGTATTCCTTTTACTTCCTCATTGCTTTTTTTTTTCTTTTTTCTATTCACACTGCCACATGAGATGGGAAAGGTGAGGTGTCTGCAGGCATTATCAGAGAAGGGAATTGTTGTGGTGCTTCTCAAGGTGTTTACTGGGCATAAAGTTCTTCTCCAAAACGTTTTTCTGTGCAGGCTGGTTTTCATGCACATTTGGTTTTGTTCCAGAGCTGCTCACTTAGATACGTGAGTGGCATCTCTATTGTCTAAGTATGATTAATCAGCCACAAGAGGAGAATATATGAATGACAGTGGAAGAAGGAACATGATATGTGGAGTGGTACCTGCATGTGAGATTTCAGTGATGTGACGGCAGATCTTTGTGGGGCACCCTTCCTGGTATGCTGGCTATGCTAACTTTAGAAGTACCAGTATTCTGAGACTCTTTGAAATAGTGTTATTTCAGTATTTGAAACCAGGTTCCTAGCATGCGGACCTTTTTTTTTATCCTTTGTGTCTTAATGTACCTTTACCAATTTTATGTCTCCTGTGGTGCTGAAAACTCCATACTTCCCACCCTATTAGCATTACTTTTTACACTTTCTTTGTAAACAGCTCGTGACCCATTTTCACTTCATTCTTCTAAAATAAATCTTCTTTTTCTTATATTTTCAGACTAAACTACCAACAATATTTATTTCTCCAAACCAAGCCACCTCTGGTGCTTGAATCCTTTTGGAATTGAATTTTAGACTCTGCAGGTTTAGCAGAGCAATTGGTCATGTTTTTTAAATATTCTATAAAACTTGCTCTTCTATATCACCTTGTATTCAAACAACAACACAGAAAATCATTCTATTTAGCCTGAAACTAAATATTTTTCCAAATATATGTTTGTTGTGTCAGTCTTTGTGGATGTTTTCTTACACATAAGGATGTACATTGTTCTCTGTTTAATACTTTTTTCCCAAGGTTCTTTATTCCTTGCTTCATTGTTGTCTTTATGCTTGGTAGCTGATAGTCAGTGTTACATTTCCAAAGACTTGTGTCCAGATCAGGAGATCTTTGCATAAATAACAGTTACTCAGATATAAACCTGGGTTGGTTTTTTTTTCTTAAGTAAAACAGGCAGCCATTAATTGGTCAGGCTCAAATTTTTTTTTTCCTGTGTTGATTTTAATTGTATTTCCAAAGTTACTTACCCAATGAAATCAAAACCAGCTATTTATTTGATGAATGATATCTTAATAAAATCTATATGAAAATCTGTAGCCTCCTAGGTACAGCTGGTTTAGCATTTTCAGAAAAAATGTTTATCAACGTTAACTGTCTACATGTTTTGAAGTATGACATGCTTGTGCCTCAGTTGTGATGTTCTATGTTGGTATAGTTCAGAATTGCTAGAATAAAATCGGATTTAGTAGTCTAAAATTTTAGAGTGTGGTTAGCGCTAGAACAATTGCTGCGTTAAGGTGTTAAAATTGTACTCGAAATAGAATTATTATAGTTAAAAATAACAACAGTTGTTCCTGTATTCTCAGATAAATTAGCCATTTCAGTTGCCTATGAAAAATTAAAAGTTAAAAAAATTAAAAAATACTGCTCCATTAGGAAAAAAGTTCCCCCCCACGTATGTGGGATTTGGAATGATGAAATCCCATATAAAATCTGTCATAATCTCCTGAATCTTCAGGTTACTAAATGTGTTTTCAGTGACAGAATACAGAGCATCCCGTTTGCTGATAGTTTGGAATTAGTTTAATTACCCGTATAAAGTAGATGTGTCTGTATGTGCATACACATCTGTATTTGGAAGTTCATCTTACTGTATTTAGAAGAAGTAACGAGGGGGGGGTGGTGGTGGTTGCATCCTAAAGGTAATCTCAGAATCAATACGGAGTGATTCACTGCCTTAACTCCAGTCAACAAATTCTTCATCAGAATGCAACTGGGTGTCAGCCGACAGTGTCCCTAACGACCAAGCTTCCTGTATTTTTCTTTGAGAAGCCCACACTGTTGAGTTTACATCTGTCTGACAGAAAACACTTGTAAAGAATGTCTTATAGTTGGTAATCAGTGTTCTTTATTCAATGGTGGCAAGTTGTTCCCCCCATTAAAATGTCACTTTTCTCCATGTATCATTGATTTGCATATGTTCTATTTTGTATTCTGTTCTGCAGTTCTGTGCTTTTTATGAAGCAGAATCCCTCATTTTTTCAATGATAATTGGCTGCAGGAAGAATTATTTGTAAGTTACTGGTGTCTCCTATTTTTATTCTGATTGTAACATCTGTATTGGTGATACTAATTCTCCGCCGTAGGTTTCTAAGTGGTTAGATATTTTTGGTTTACGATTTGTTTCTTATGGTGATAATGTGCTGCTTATACTCCACTCTTTAGAACGATTTTGGTTTGTGCTGGTTACCTTTCAGTTAGTTTTCATGTTAATTTTCACTTGCAAACTGAGCAACTTTGACCTTCTGTTTGCTGATTCATCTCCTCTCTCTTCTAATTCCACATTATACTGAAGATGTAAGAAATAGGGTTTTTTTCAAATAATGCCTATGGCACGTAAGTCCTAGACCACAGTAGCGGCATTTAAAGAAAATTTTAATTGTTATCATCAAGCTGTGCTTGTAGCTAATGTGCACAACTGTTTTGTGTCTTTACTGTTTGCACTGCTTATTCTTGTGTCCCGTTTCATGAAGCAGTAATCACAGGAAAATAAATTGGGCAAAATTAATGATACATTTCTTGAAAAATGCCTGAGGAGGATCAGTTTCCGTTGTTCTATACTACTTACTGTCCCTGAAGTGATAAGGACTTTGATCTTAAATATTATTAGCAGGATAGAGTAACGTCCCAACTTCCAATATGCCATAGAAATTTTGCAAGAACACAGTTATTGAAGAGCCCAGTTCATGTTTTTCCTTCTTGAGGCCTAAATCTTTTGGGGCATGAGCATGTTTGTGTACAGTACACTGTATTTTTAGCACTCTTACTGAGGCTTTGGTGTAATACAGTCCAGGTATGAAATACAAGGAGAGCAAACTTGTATGTTTAGAGAGAGATTGTGTAACGCAGTATGAGCTTCATAAAGAGAGAGAGCATATAAAGAAGCTTTAAGGCTGTGGTGGGAATTGATACTGAGTAAGAAAGTAGGGAAGTTGAGTATTGTGCCATCCATAGCTAATATGAGAGCCTTCAGTGAAGGATCTGCTGACTTAATAGTTGATTCCAGTCAAATGTGAACTCTGTGCTTTTCTCTGCAGAGGTAAATGAGATGTTCTTTTAAGTTCTCTGCAGCCCAGGAGGTGGTGTTTATCCAGCCAGTCATTGATATGGCTGGG
>NW_010271080.1:0-11964 GCF_000690775.1 Eurypyga helias
AGGGTACACTCAATCCCACCATCCACATCACCAACAAAGATGTTAAACAGCACCAGTCCCAATCCTAACCCTTGAGGAACGCTGCTCATCACTGGTCTCCACTCAGACATTAAGCCATTGACCACAGCTGCTAGCAATAGTTTAATAGATTCAACAAGATCATAAACACACATCTCATAATGTAATAGTAAAGGTCTTCAAATTCTCATAAATCCTCGTATCACACCATCAAGTAAGTAAAACATTAACAGTGCCTCATAGTTATATTTACCTACTGGGTATCACATGCATAATGGACACTAGAACGTTCAACCTAGATTCAGAGTGGTATTAAAATCCAAATCCTGCTAAATGCAAAGCCATATCAATATAGTTAGAATTCTAGCAGCTCACGAATGAGTGAGTTTTATAAGCTAAACTATCACTAGTAGCAATATTTTACACACTACCTGCTCAGAAAACAGTAGCAGTACAAAAATAAGAGGGATTAGTTGTGGTTTGATTTGTAGACGTGGCTGTAACCTACTGAAAAAACCTGTAAAAATTCATAGGCTGTATACAGTCTAATCATCTCTGAATTTCTTGAAAAAGAAACAAGGAGAAATTTTCATTCCCCCTCCAATCCCTGCAGTTTAAACATTCACCTGAAAGAAAAGGCCCAAAAAGCACACAGCCTTGTTTGAACAGTTCTTCTAGAAGGGAGACCTGTGTTTTTGCCAAGGTACATGACTAAGCTCAGAACCAAACCATGCTGATTCAAGTGGACACTTAAGTACAATGCCATCCTTGTAGACCACCACCTAGTATTATGACCTACTTCACTGCAGGGTTGATTAGCACCAACATATTTGGCACTGCAACATTAGAAACAAAAGGGGTAGAATGTATTAGTAATGCAAAAATAGTAGGAATTATCTTAGATTACTACTGAAGTGATTATCTAAGTCAGCAGTGCACAGAAAAACCTGTTGGAGCATTATTCCTTTTTTATCTCTCAAGTCCTGCTACCATAACTATATTCTATCTAAAACTGACCTAGGGCATATTCAGCTATTGCTATCTTTAAGCAATATTCTTAGGCTTAAGCTGCAGATCACTGTAATAATTTCCAAAGTTTAGCAACTCATTTGCAAAGCTTACCTGTATAAACAGTCCATATAGTCTGCCCCTTTGCTATACTCTTCCCAGTATCTGTGATACATAACCAGGACTTGTTCTTCAGCTTCCAGAACTCTCTGTGAAGGAGGACACACATGCCACTAAAATTAGTATGAAGACAGCATGCATACATAGAAAGTTGTAACAGGATTACAATTTTGAAAAAACAACCATAGATTCAAAATTAAGACCAACTCTAAGCTTTAACCAGTCTAACAACCTTGTTGCAATGGCCAGAAAACTAACAAATATTCAGATTATGAAGTTTTGGTAAGCCAGCTGCAACACCTGAAGTTGTTCTATTTTACATTTTAAAAGAACCATCTCTATAACGTATTATTTTCTATTTGTCTTTGGGGAAGCACTTGCTTCAATAATCACAGCTCATATTTTCACATCATATTGGTGGGATAACCTGCATAACTATTCCCTCTCTGACACAGATCAATTAAATTCATGCAGCCACACACAGAATGGAGGAGTTGCCTAACTATAACCACCTAAAATGAGTACACCTCACTGGTTAGACAAGCCCTTTAATACTTACCAAGAATCCTGAAATAACGGAACAAAGGAGATGTAGAATTTAAGATGTGTTTACATTTGCCTGTAAGCCTAGGCTCAAATCTTTTGGAATTCAAGGAAATCATCATCTAAAAGCTGCTGATGTACTGAATTTCTCAAAATATATTCATACGTCAAAGGAATAAATCCAACAATTTAAACAAATCAGTATGATTTGTGAAGGAGTATGAGATCCGAAGAATTCAACTGTAATTCTCTCTAGAGTAAGTAATTTTAAGCTCTGGCTCAAGCAGCAAAGAAGCCGATGCAAAAATAACGTAAAAGAGGAAAGCTACTAGACAAAACAGAATCAAGAGTGCTTCCTCTGCAGTGTGAATTTTACGCAGGCTTGCCAACATTATTTCCAAGACAAATGGTGAATAGCCAATTTAAATAATGGATGTATGCTTTCCACTACTTCCCCCAGTTTCTACTGCACTGGCACCTGCCTGTTTATCCTAAGCGAACTCTTTCAGCTCACAAAATAAATTAACAACTCTTTTAGTCTAGTTGTCAGCCAGTTTAGTGAACTCATTTAGTTTACAGGTGTCAGAATGTCTGCAACCAGTGGAACTACCCATTAAGATACCCAGCCTATCTTATAAAATATACAGGTACCTAAGCTTAAAAAACAGCATCCAGTTATTTAGCAGTACTAGCCAGAATTTGTAATTCTTCATTCCCTACACAGACACCAAAGAGAGGTGAACATCTTATTTAAATCTACTTTTCTTTTTACTGAAGTAGGAAACTGTTCATCGTTCTATATATTCAGTATGATGAGTCATGATTCTCTTGAAATTAGATGTCTTACCTGATGAGACCAAAGATAATTCACAGCAATACAGGTGTAAAAGTAAAGTTGTTTGTCATAATAAGTGATTTGTCACTACTTTCTCCCCTCTCATGCATTTTGGTTACTTTACTTCCCATGTATTTCAGAAGCTTTCTTTAGTCCAGTATATACAGTCAGTTTCCAAGACACCAGACACTTCTACACTGTGACAGAGGCTACTGACAAACTATAGCACGTTTGGAAAATGGAGACACTTCTGTAACTTGCTTGATTATAAGCATTCAGCAGAAAAGAACAAACTTTTCAAGCCAACAATGATTATTTTATATAAGCCATAACTGATGGCTTAAAAAAAAGTTCTCTCTTTTGTGTTGCACATAGTTTTGTGTGATGTGTTGTATATATCAGATATATAGATAGATGTGTTTCATCTCTAGAACTCTCACCTGTGATTTAGTCTCACAAATTCTGCACATGTTCATACATACAAAACCCCTCCCTAAAGTCAAAAAAGGCCAAACAATAGGTACACGCACATCAGTAACTGTATAGGTTACCTTGTGCAAATGGCGTACATGATTTTCCAAAAAAATTTTAGTCTCAGTATAAAGTCTCTCTCCAAGAGGTTCAGGATAGGCCACACACAAAGCATAAATGTCTCTGGGCTCAGAGTTAAGGTTTGTATCTGCTGAAAGTGTGATAACTTATCAACATAATTTAAGATTTACAGAACCTTTTCTTCCCCCTCACACACATATTTTAGTTTTTGTTTGGTTTGGGTTTTCTTTTCAGTTGAGCACAAAAGATGAAATAGATTATTTTGTGAAATTACTGTGAGTCCTGATTTGTGAAGAATCTAAGTTTTCACTGTCAATAATACATTTTAAATAGTGGAAGGTGAAGCAATGTTAGAGCTAAGAACCTAAAACTTCTGGTAGCCCCACACTGCCATGGCTTCTATCATTTATTTGCCACCTATGAATAACACAGCATGATCTCAAAGTGAAAGTTATCCAAAATTCTTCCTCTGTATCTGCAGCCAAAGTGAAATTTTCTGATAATGGAAAGAAGCATTAAATTAGGTTAAGAATGTGATTAGCCATGCATGAAGCAGAGTGAAAATGAAGTGAAGCCAACTTCAAAAGTATTCCTCCCCCAAATCCAAAACCATTTACTGCCCTTTGCATATCCCCCCCCAACTCCATAGGTAAAAAAATTTTGTGGGACACTGGAAATTAAGTCACCACAATGGTTGTGTGGATGCAAAAACTTTATTTCTAACTATTATCATAATTTCAGTAATCCTGTTTAGATCACAACCACACAGAAGAGTTACACCCGCTCACTTAAATGGGCAGCAGCAAACAGTTAAACCCCATAAGGTGGTTTTGTCCCTCCTGAAGCCCTTGCAGAGCTCCATCTGCGGTTTGTAAGGTTTATAACAAGCTTTTTAAAAGTCACTTGGTACTTTTTCAGGAAAAGAATTTATGATTAAGAACTTTGCTTGCAGAGAAGCCAAGCAAGGATTAAGTCACACTTCAGGTGGGAAATACACTAGAGGCCAACACTGGAAATTATTTTAAAACATTGTGCTTATCCACTCCATCTAGGCATTTTATAAAACCAGCCATGCTAGAAATAATCATTTAGTATAGATGACTTTTTAAGGTAAGCTCCTTAATTAAGATAAGGCAAAAGATCAGCTTTCCTCTAGTTTACCTTAAAAAAGCAGGTGCCTTTGTGAAAAGAGGTAGAAGATATATAAGGACAGATGACAAGTCACCTGCTTAGCACACAGAACAGCCTGAAGCTTCCAGATAGATTTTCCTAAAAGCATGTTCCACTGTTTATACAGAAGTACCACTCAAAACAGAGAGGACACTGATGTAGGACGACTAAATGGAAAAAGCCTTTGTTTGGCAACTGGAATACTGGAGAGGTTAATCAGTCTCATCTTGAGTACAGTTGATTGATCCATACAGATCATCTTTATCAGAATTCTCCTCAGAATGGCAAGAAGCATTAGATGGAAACCCCAACAAACAAAGCAGGCAATATTCCCTGCATTCTAACAGTAGGTAACATCACCTTACATCAACTTACAAAGTTATGGACAACAAAACATCAAAACAAGCTATTAAATTAGCAGTGAAGAATTAACAGTTTTCTTAAACAGACAGTACACAATAATTGCCTTTTTTTTTTTTTACAAGCCCCCAACACCCAAACTAATTATGTCAGCCTAAGGATGGTCCATAGCCAAACACATCCTTAATATCATTCTAATCAAACCTTTCACTATGCAAATTAATTTATTCATGAGAAAGTAAATTTCAGATTTAGAACTCTTTGTAAGCCACTCACAAGCAAAGAGGACATGACTTCTCTTTAGATCAACAACTACACTATCTGAATCACCAAAACTATTACGGATCTCTGCTACAAGAACTACTTACTTCAGAGGAAACAGGCAGTCTTCAGCAGAACACCACAAGAAAACAATAATGGAAGCTTATCTGACCAAAGCAGCAGACAAGTATCTCTGAATTTATCTAGCCTTTGTGCCCCAGACTTCAGACCTGACTGTTGTAAACAAGTTTCTCAGCTGTAATAAACACATTTAAAACCAAAAATAGTACCTGCACTCCGTCATGAAAATGCACATCTTCCAAACACGCCTTTCCTATTTCTAGAGAAATCTAATTTTCTTGCAAATGAAGAAAGCAGAATCTAGTATTCTTTGACACATGACAGTTTGTATACCTACTGAAATTAAACTAACAGCTTAATCACAGAAGCACTTCCACAGGCACCTCACATGTTCTGTTATCAACCAAACGATAAAAATCGAGACCAGATTCTACTTGCTTCTCTGGATTTCTACAAAAAAGAGCTACCGTGAGTCTCAAAAACACATTACAGAATAGCTTTGCTATAGAAAGTTCACAGGCTTTCTCAATTTGTACTAGTTTATTCATTTAACTGTATCTTCCAGTACAGAACGCTAAATCAAGTGCAGTGTTCAAAATGCTGCGAATCTTTTAACAGACCAAAAAACAAATCAAGGGGAGATAAATCATTAATTATCACTGGTATTTTACACCATAAACTTAGAGCACATTTTTTCTGTGCTTCTGTCCCTTAGAAGATCAGGGAGAAGCTTTTACTGTTCAATAATTTATCTTTAAGGGTGAAAGCCATCTGCACGTAGTTTTGCAGGGTGAGAAAGGTCAAAGAAGGCTGAAGCTAAACTGCTGCTTAGGGGCCTTCACTTGATGTGGAGAAAAACATCATCAAAAGTCTTGTGTGATTGAAGTGCTACAGTATTAGCTATTTGAGGGGCATTACCCAGCAATGGGAAAAACTGAAGCAATTCCAAACTAAGGAAAAAAAATTATGATCAACAAGAAAATATTGTATTGAAGGCCGTAAAAAGCTCACAAATATTGTCCTCAGGGTTAAGGAAGCATATAGTTAGGACCATGTATTAGCAGCAGGTTTTGAAAAGACCTTCTCCAGAAGACCAAAATAGCACTTTTGGGAAATTTCTGAGATTGTTGTACCAGAATCAAAATTCATAGAGCACTTGCGAATGCACAGTCAGAAAGAATCATGATCATATGAAATTTAGTTACCCTTCCTGCTCTTTGGGTTGGTTCTTATGTTAAAGATACACATTTCTACTTCTCCGGTTCATCATAGGATCCTTGTAAAATGGGGAATTAGAGTAGGGAGAACAAACAGGCATTAAAACAGAAACAAGTAGGTGGCTATGTTGCATACTTAAAAAGTTATCCTGTTTGCAGCACAGCTACCTTCCTCCCTAGGTACCTGGGAGGTACCCATTTACATGACTGGTGGAAAATCCCAGACAACAACAGGAAGATCCTGATGTTCTACCCATTCAAAATAGTTCTACTGCTAAACGGTAGTTATCAAAGTACAAATGAACTACCACCCTCTAATCAAGCTAGATCAACCTCTTAGAGCACTCCCTAGCCTACTGAACAGTTAGAAGAAAAGTCTTAAGTTACACAGAGCATTCATAATAGCCAGATTACTGTAAATAATATCTGAGAGACATAACTGTCACTCATGTACCAGACAATGAAATGACTCCAGAAACATTTCTTTCTGCAAAGAACCTGAAAGGAAATCTGAAGGTGGCTCAAGATGACTCACAGTTTAAATAAAGTGACATATGGTCTTTCAAGTGATCTTTTCTACAAGATTTGAACTCTTACACAGTTGTGGTTCCCAGCTCATTGACATTCTAGCATTTCAAGCTTAAGTTAAGCTATATCTAAAGACAAACTATGTTTAACAAGAAAATTACTATCAGAGCTACAAAGAAAACATTATATTCAAGACAAAAAAGTTGTGGGGAAGTGGTGAGGCAAAAAGCAGTTCTCAGAGTGGACTATGCACAGTACAAGCAACTCGCCCCTCAAATACTGTTAGTCTGCACACACCATTTGATCTCAGCTGTCTCAAGCAGTACTAGGGAAAGCAAACATTTCTTAGAATACATGGCTGCAGACTGAAATGATTCTTTGCTGTATCTTATCCTGTGTTTCAACAACAGTCTACAAAGATCAAGCGGTACTATAATCAATTAAATTCATACAGCTTATTTCATTAAGACATACTTCAAATCATTTGACACCTTTTTATTGTCCTTATTAAGAAAAATAGTTAATATATTTCCTTTAAATTCCCTGCAGATGTTTAGAAACACATTGCTCCAATTAAATTGAATTTAATAGAGAATAAAAAAGAACAGAAAGATGTATTTTAAATGCCACATCATCTTAAAATATATCATTAATGCTTTTGTTTTCTTTATATATTTAAAACATGGAAAAAGCTTTCACACCAGCTGTACAGAAGTACTGGTTTCATAAAGTTACTGCATACTCAGTGAGCAGTTTCTGTTATAACATATATTTTGGTCAAGGGTAGCAGAAGTACTAAATAATCAACATTTAAGATGGGCTCCTCAGGCCATAGAGAATAAGCCAAAAGACTCTTGCCTGTGCCAAATTATGTTCCCCTTTCCAACGAAGATAATTAAGAGATGATAGTAAGTAAGGTCTTAAGAATTACATGTCAAATGATCCTTCCAAGACTGCTTCCCGAGTCTATTACTCATAAGCATTCTCTTCCTGATGTTCAATCAACTGCAGTAAATCCCAAGAGGATCAACAACCAACTTGTAGACAAGGCTTCCACGTAAGAAGTTCTAAGTGAAACAGTATGACAAGAGGAATCAATCCAACATCTCATTCAATCATTATCTTAAAGATAAATCTATTCTAGGTGCCCTTGTTTAAGTGTTTAAAAGTTTTAAGCTACAGAAGTTAACCACTTGCTGAAGACTGAAATATGCAGTTCTTCAAAAAATTGCTTAGAAAGAATGACTACAGAACAACCTATCAGCACCTCAGTGCACAAATAATTAGTTCAAAAAGTGTAAATTTTGGAGAAATTTGACCTTGACTCCATGACAAGATGAAGAGTCATGCCCCCAGAAATTAATTACAAAGTTTTAAAATTAAAGAGCTCCTTAAGGATTATTACACCACAGAATAAGGCTCCACAAGGACTACGAGCAACTAAAAGCTGCTTTTATGTTTTTAAACACACGCACACACACTCAAAACACAGGCACATGGGAAAGCGATCCTGAGAAATGGCACACACATTCAGAAAGAGAAGGGACTAGAATCTAGCCCCCGCACACAGAATAAGCTTACGTTGCAAAAAACTTTATGTAAGAATCTTCTCAGCAGCTTATTTTTTCACCCAGAAGAATTAACAAATCGATAAATAATTCTAAAACATTCTTCCTCTCTGCAATTAAACCAAACTCGGTCAAATCACTGCAGAGCAGCAGCAAAGTTCCTAAAATTCTCTAGTTATTCACCACACTGTAATGGCTAATGAATGCCTAGACACACGGCACAGTGTAACTGCTTAGAACAGTTACACTTCTTAGAAGTGTACTGAAACTTAAATCCTGTAAACAATTACAAGCCCATTTGACATGTAAAATGCAAACTTTTCACTACAACAATATACGTACAGCTGTGACTTGAACAGCAACGCCATATGATCACAGTTAGAAAGAGCAGTTGTTTTTAAACACAGCTTAACTGTCAGGAATAGAGGCAGTAACAGTGGGCAGAAAGGAAGAAGGCTTTTTTTATAGACCCTTGCTATAGAAATGTCCACTATGGTAGTCATCGGTACACTTCGAGGTACAAAGAAGAGGGAGGCATCATTAAACAAAACAACCTCACCACCCCCACACCTCGATTTAACAACATGCATTCGTCTCTTAGGTGTTTCCCCTGCTGCATACACCCTTAAGCATACAAGACAAACTCATCATCAGAACAAGGGAAATGCAGTGCCTATATTTTTGTGAAGTGGTACAGCATAAGCTAACTATTGAGCTAGTAAAGGTGAATAAAGCTCAGACTAGTTTACTTTTTACTATGGTGGTGATTTTCACCTAGAATACTTGCCAAATAGGCAGAATTTCCCATCCCTTTCAACATATCCACTGAGCGACAGGCTCAGGAACAGACACAACTTTTAAAACAGGCTTCTGACCAAGACCACTGAAATTATTACATAACACAGGCCTACTCCGTGCTAAACACATTGTTAGATTTTCACTTAAAGGATACGAGAAGCGATCGTTCCACGTTGCTCTTTCAACATAATCCAACATCACAACAGCTTTAATTGTTGTTAGAAGTTTGTTCCATGTTTCATCAAAGTCAACTACTCGTGGTTTCAAGGACATTGTGGGGCTTTAGTATTAATCTGCAGGAGAATTAAACATGTCAGACAACATTGCACAGTCATTAAAAACACCCAACATTTCCTTTAAATTTTTCAATTTATCCTTTGTACACTGTTGCACCACCATAACACGGCAACACAAAGAACCCCTCTGCTGCCTCCCCACCCTCCAAAATCAAGCTCACAAGCCCTTATTTTTAACATTATGGAATATTAATGCTGCATCAATAGCACATAACATAACACCAATTAATCTAACAACATGGTGCCTCATGAAGTTCGTCCCTTACCAAGCTGCCCATTTAACAAAGCCCTATGAAGAAGAAAAAACTTTCCTGTACATTTTTGTTCATTCACTTTTATGCAAAGACTGTTTCAGCTGCAACCAAGAGATTTTTGGGCAGGAACACGTGGAATGTTATTATCAGAGTATGTGAAATGACTACTGTCAGTTTGCAGCCTATATTGACCTCAAGCTTTCATGAGAAATTTTTGGTGTTACATTTAAAAAGCCACAAACCCCATAAGCTTTGATCAGGATGACAAAAAGAAAACACATCTAAACACAGCATTATGCAGAGCTTGTGCAGCTTATTGCACCATACAGCACGACAAATAGTGAATTCCTTCAAATAAGATATGACTTGAAAATACAGAACCTTAATAATTTTGTATTAAAAAC
This sequence comes from Eurypyga helias, assembly GCF_000690775.1. Taxonomy (NCBI): domain Eukaryota; kingdom Metazoa; phylum Chordata; class Aves; order Eurypygiformes; family Eurypygidae; genus Eurypyga; species Eurypyga helias. Next base: position 10,014 of record NW_010271080.1, read on the forward strand.
ACTGGAAGATATTCATTGAAAGAAAAAACATCAAATTACTGAAGTAAAACTAGGAAAAAAAAGTAACTTAAAAAACGGTCCCAGGAGACACAACTGTGGAGGCCTCTTCTTTGTTTCTATTTCTCTCTGTCCTATGCAGCTAATCTAGAAAGGACCTAATGTGTGACATTCCATGCACAAAGCAAACCTAGTTCCTGCTCAGAAACACAACTTTGTAAGACTAAAACAAGAAGTGGAAAGAATACTCCTCTTTCTGTTTTAAATAGATGGACAAGTGACTCAACTTGTCTTCCCAAATTTTCAAGGTCAGAAGGGAATGAAGAAAGCTAGTGACAAACAGACTTTTAAGACAAGAGGCACACTTGTATGAGCGAAAAAAATCAAATGCCATGCTAAAAAAAAAACAACGTTTAGCAACCTGTTTACTACATTAACTGCTACTGGCTCTTAATTTTTCTCAACCAGATTAGTTCTCTCAAACTGCAGGATACATATCTTCTCAGTTTCAGAGGAAAAAAAAGCCATCAGATGCAACTTTTGCACTTGTATGCACACAAAATGCCACCCTGACTAACTAACCAAGCTCCTTAACTGCTGTAAATTCAGGAACCACAGAGGGTTGTTCTCCTCTATATGTACCACAACAGGTTTCCTTTAAAATGTAATCAATGTATTACCCAACACACTTGCGCCTTGATCTCAAAGACACTGAGCAGCTACTAAGTAATATGGAGGAAGTGGCATTATCCTAGGTTTTATGAATGGGAAACTTTTTAAAGAACAACTAAAGCTCTGTAAGTGCTGCATAAATCCTTTTAGTTCAGCAGAAACATATGTCGTATTTGTAACATGGCTATTGCCACTTCTGCAAATAATAAGAAAACTTTCATCCATGTATGTCAGTAGCAGCTGACTACAAAGAAAACCAGTAAGAACTGACAAAACAAACAGACATCCATCGAAGTAGGTATGCTGAAGAACACAAACTAATGTATGTTTCAAAGAAACATGAACCTCAGTATAAGTAAACAACAGTAGAGCTCACTTCCAGGAGCAGGGGAAAAAACAAACAAACAAGCAAGCAGTAGTCTTCTAAAAGCTCTAATATTCTTCTGGAAAGCACAAGAATATTTTCAGCTGACACCAAGAAAAAATAATTGTGGTCAACAAAAACTGTAAGAACCCTAAGAAATTCTTTTAGCAATGAAGTTACTTTGTTGAGTGTTACGTTATAGGTTGCTCTGAAAGACACTTGGTACCTCCAAGGTAAAAGAACTATTCCTTCACAAAAAAGCAAAACTGAGGGGAGGAAGGAATGGTGAAGAAAAAGTCCTTCCCACAATACATGACACAGAATCAGTAACACTGTGTTCAGTATCACCCAAACCTAGTAACACGTAAAGCACTGTGCAGCCATATACTCATGAAGTACTCTGGGGTTAAATAGTTTTAAGACCGAGCTGTTACTTGGCATCTTCTTACACCTTTCATGTCGATACGAATTTAAACTTGTTCTACAAATATGCTGACAAATGCAGTTTGTAAGACGCCGGGGTTTAGGGGGTTTGCTGTACTCCAGGATATGCAGCGCGCAAGCTCACCAACGCAGAGCATTACACGCCTTATACGCGTGCAAGTAACCTCCGTGGTAAAAAATACAGCAGAGCAGAACATCTACTCTAGGGTTTGCACTATTCAGGGGATGGGAAACCATCCCCTTTTGACAAGCCTTAAGGTAAGCAGATGTTGTTGAAACATATTTACACATGTGGGTAATGAAAGGATGTTGCTTCTATTGCCTCATTCTTTAAAACACACCGCTGCCATGCTGCATGTACTTATTCACAAAAATAAACATAGGGGTTTGGCCAGCATCAAAACATTCCCCAAATTTCTAATCTATCCAACCATCTCGAGTGACGATATTACAAGCCAGTGGCAGGTAAACAGC
>NW_010271081.1:0-5859 GCF_000690775.1 Eurypyga helias
GCTCTCCATTCTCCTAGTCCCTGTCTGTGCAGGGCACCTCTTGAACTGAAAAGTCACTGCATGGTTTTTGCCCTAAGTACTCTCAGCCTGGGAAAAAAAGGTGTTTTCCACTAGATCAAAACACTGTGATCTCTTTAGAGAAGTACCTTTAAGTCTTGAGAAGTAGAGTGAGGAAAGGAGGCATCCACTGCAAATCTTCTTTTTACTCCATTTCAGCCTTAAGTCTCAGTTCAGAATAACGGAAGTGTTTCTGCCTGTTTTAGGGGCAGAGCCCAATTCTGGATCATCAATCTACAAGTTTGCAGTCTGCTTGCACTAGAAACCTGTTGAGATTTTTGTTAGCATACATATACTTTGCACATCAAAGACTGCAGTACTGCAACAGCCAGCCCAGTTCTATTTAACCTCCAGTGGGTAAGGAGAGGAATTCCCGTGTGAGTCATGCAGGTGAGTCAAACCACAAGCCCAGGGCTGTTCCACACTCGGATTAAAGTGATCACTAAAGGTACAAGTGCTGGAAAAGGGGCACACAAAAACTTCCTGCAGCCTCCATTGGGTTTTCAGAGGTGGATGCTTCTTTCTGACATCCAAGATCACTCAGAGCAGTGGCAAGAAGTTGGGAGCGCTTAGCAGTTTCCTGATTGTCTTCTTGCCTCCTCAGGACTGCTCTAATCTATAGGGGAGCACAGGAGGTACAGCTAAAGGATGCCCAGGACAGATACATTAAAGAAAGGCAGGCATTTCAGTTCAGGAATATGCAAACAGCTAAGCACGGAGCAAAGCGTAAAGCCCCCTTGGGTCAGGTAGAGCTGCTGTGCAACGGTGTGCGTCTGTGCTGGCCTGAGCAGGAGGCACATACGGTCAGTTCTCTCTTTACACCACGCTGGGCACCCTCTGTGTTTGTTTTTGCTTCAATCCTTCCACACACACCTTCCAGTTTAAGCAAGAGGAGGGAATGGGCATGTGTGAGACGATATGCCCCTGCTAACAGAGTCAGGGGCTAAATCCCACCAGACCATGCCGCTCATACCGGTACCAGCGACAACACAACGAGCAGGATGAGACAGCATGGCCCCACCACGTGTGGGCACGCTGGTGGTCCATGCAAAGTGAGGGTAAGAGTGTGTCAAAACCCGAGTCTACAGCTGGAGATAAATGGCTAACTAACAGAAACTGGGACTGCGGTTTGGAAAGCGACACTGCTGGTGTGTGCACGTGTGCAGAATGAGTTGCACATGCGTCGTCTGCCTTGTGTGTGTGTGTATGTGCATGAGACATGCCTCAGCCTTCATCGTTGAGAATGACCTTTTTCTGCTTTTGCCAGCATGGGAAGGCTGCTTCGCACCGCTCACCACACTGCTCTCCCCCTCTCTTGCTGGCCCAGTGACGCTGCTAACGCATCCATCTAACCGATGCGAATATTTAAAGCTGGTAAACTGATGGCCTGAGTAAATAGGATTAGCTCTGTGTGCCCAAGGGGGGAGCGCCACTGCTTGCACAGACCGATAGGAAGGCAAGGGGGAAGGCTGGCGAAGAGAAGCTTGCTTTCAAGCTGACAAGAATATGCTATATGGGAGGTACACAGATAGCTTCCAATCTGCCAGTGATTGGATTAGACATGCTCTTAAATGTGAAGTGCCCATACAAGTCTGAGGCTTAGCTGGTGTCGGTCTGCTGAGAACCTGCCGAGGTCCTTCCCAAGGATTGCTGCCACCCCAGCAGGCCCTGGAGATGCCTGGCTGTCAGGGGGCAGAAAGCCCCCGCTGCTGGGCCCTGTCTAGCCCACCACCCCAGACATCAGATCTTTAACCCGCTCACGGTGAAAGCTGAGAGCCTTTGCCTCCATCTGTTCACATGAGATGGCTTTACAATTGCCCCTGTAACCTACCAAAGGAAAGCGTGAAGTGACCTCTCACTGCCTAGTGGAAGGAAATCTCTCCCTCCCTCCATCGCTCCCCCTCTTTTTTTATCTTCCAGATGAAGAATCTGAACGTCTTTCATGGTCTGTTTAAAATATAAAGTGTGTTCTTGACACAGTTTCTGAAACCATGCTTGCCTGGGCATTGATTATTGCCACTAACAGCGATGTGAGACAAATGCTTTCCTTTTCCCCTGAGCTTTGAAAATATCTCCGGGAACTTCGGCTGCATTTTGATGAAGTCAGTTTTAGAACCAAAATACTAATAAAAAAGGTTACACCTATCCTGTTATATAGGACAGCAGTGAACAGCATTGGGTGAGACCTTTCTTCAGTTTATAGAAGAATTGCTCCAAATATTTTTAATTGGAGAAGAAAAAAAAAATGTTCAAAAATATTATAGTTGCTGAACAGAGGACAAATGAAATTAATTTTCCATCTTCAAATCTTTTGCACAGTGTGCAGTTGTGATAACTGGGGTTTATTACATGGATATTATCCTTTACTTATTTTCTAGTCAGAGGGAAAATATTGGTGAGGAAAACCTTTGTTTAACACCTATTTTGACAGTGGTTAGGCAGCACTCTAATGTCCATACGCTCACTCTTAATTAAACACTCTCCTTGTTTTTGAAACAGATGCTCCCCCTGATATCCTACAAAGGTAAGAGGTAGAGGTCTTTATTTTCTTTTTTCCTTATTTTTGTTTATTCTGGCTGGAAATTACAATATCTCGCCTGTGAGGTCTAAACTGCAACAATAATTTGATTAATAGAAATAGCTGAGAAAAATACAGGAAGGACCATGACCTCTGTAGCCTATTGCAAAAATTATTCCTGTTTGAGCCAGGGAGAAAAAGGAGTAAAGAAGTGATTTGTCCTCAAGAAGTGAATTATAGAAATAGAAGACAAGTTCAAGTGTCAGTACTGACTTCTAACCTGCAGCTCTACTTATCCTGGGTTACAGGCAGGTAAAAGCATGAGGCAGGAGTAGAGCAATGCCTTATGGGCACGACCAAAACTAAGTGCAGCATTTCTCTCTCTTATTAGATGGTCTTTAAGGTCCCTTCCAACACAAATGATTCTATGATTGTGTGATTCTCTGCATGAGAGGGCTGGGCTTCCTTACCGTCAGTCAAAAGCCGACTGAGAAACACACCTAGACTTTAGAGAGGCATTCGTGTCAGAATGGTATCTAGCTATGCATACAGGAGTGATATACAACATCAGATACCACCAGTAAATGGTGTAATAAATAGGATGTAAGGACTTCCAAACATGATGAAGTTTCTTCACATCATGGTGAACCCCATAAAATATGGTACATCAGAAGGAAAAAATCTGGCCAAGGTGCGACCCCAGCCCATGGCAGCTGGGGAGGAGACACCATAACCTCTCAGCTGCAGAAACCAAGCTTGATCTTGCTGCCCTAAGGATGAGGGACTCAGACTGGCCCACAGCCAGACTGCTTCTGACAGCAGAAAGAAAGGCACAGAGGGAAGACAGAAGGGAAGATGCAAGTGACCAAAGACCAATCTCCCAACCCATCAGCAGCTGCTTCCTTGTCCTTTCCCTCAGTAACAGCAGCAGCAGAGGCCATCCTGGCTATTTCATCTCAGTAAAGCGGGCAGCAAGGTTACCGCTATTTTGCACACACCTTGCACATCCTAGCTCCTAGCCCTGTGTAACTGCCTGTCTCGCCTCATGGGGCACCCCTGTTTGAAGGTCTGCACCCTAATGGGGTGGGAAAACAAGTCCTGAGCTAAGAACTTATCTCATTTTGGTGACATAAGGGAAGCCTTGTCTTGTTCTTTGTCTCCACAGCTCATGAAGCTTGCCCCAGAAATGACTCTGCACCGAGTGACAAGAGCACCTTTCTAAATGAGTCACAAAAGGGGAGTGGGGAAGGCCGTTCTTCAGAGCCCACATGAACACCTGGACCTCCCTGGGTTCCTGCACTGGAGCAGAAGGGCAGGGGACACCAGTCCATGAACCAGAACACAGGGGTTTGATTCTCATCACAGAATAGCTTTGGAGCAGCAGAACTGGGTTCAGAACATCACTTGCTCCTGCTTCATGGCTGTATACCTAAAAGCTGAATCCAATCCACCATTTTTTAATTTTTCCAGATGCCACCTGACATAATACTTGAGGCTCGTTGCTCACCATAACAGCAGGTTGAATCCAGGTGCCCCATAGTCACTGGTAGACTGATGGTAACATTTCTGGGAGGAGTGGGTCCCAAGCAGCTCATCCACCGAAGGTCATGAATTATCTCCACATTAATTTAGGAGCTGTGGTGATGACATGTTTGGCCACACTGTTTTTCCGTTATGCATGGGGGTATCTCAAGTGGGCCTGATTGTATTATCTTGTGCTGAAAAATGAGTGCAGCCATCTAAGCATTTCTCCTGTCCTGGGGGCTTGTGTATATCTGATACCTACTGCCGTTTCTCTCTATGTTTTTCCATATGCTTCTGCTCAGGTAATTTATCAGTCACCACCTTCATTCCATTTCTTTGGCAGTCTCCACCATTTAGACATATCAGCTGCACTTACTCCCTTCTAATACTGCACCTCCAGTCATATGATTTTGGCCAAATTCCCAAACTGCTTACATTCTGTTGCCCTTCGAGGCAGATTTGGACATCAGAAGAGGCCCCTAGTCAGAACCTGGGAGAAGGTTTAGACTTTCTATCCTCCTGGGAAGAGCCAGACTGGAGCAGCAGCCTAGCTCACTCAGCTGAGGATCAGTTCTTACCCTCAGGCCCTAGAGCTGTGTCCAGTGCCCTTGAACCACTATGTATGTCAGGCTTTTTCAAGATTTCTGGCTAGCAGTCGATGACATCTTTCACCTGCTTCTGAGGACTAACTGGATATTAACATAAACCCTTTACATGAGATGAAATGCCCCTCCTTTCCCATCTTTCTATTGAGTTCAGTTTTAACTGATAAACTAATAGAACTGAATGCAGAAAATTGATATTTTCTGTACAAACTTGTGTTTCTAAGCATTCTCCAGTCATCATCAGTCTTCGCCACACCTGTGTGTGGATGTGTGTACCCAGCCATTCCTCAGTGGCCATCCATGCCTCCTTCTCATCTGTCTCACTCCACTCCGTCCCACCCCACTGCAACAGATGCACCAGTCTACAGCAGGCAGAGCTGTGTGTCTGCACAACAGGACAGCTTCCCACAATGACCAAAGATTTCTGCTTTCTGACACCATCTAATCTGAAGACTACCTACTTCTTTCTGGAGACTGAAACTACTGAATGCTCTGCTAGTTCAAAATCAACCGTCTGACTCCACCCAGCTTCTCATATCTTAGCAGTGTTTCCATTTCTTTGCTTGAATAACAACAGACAGACCTCGGAGGTCCCCTGAGCTGACTTCATTTTTCTTCCTTTTCTGGCCTCATTAAACCTGTTCTTGATTTTATCACTTCTTCCTGCACTTGTGAACTTGAATATTGAGTAATTAGATCAGATAACCTATTCAAACAAAGTAAGAGGAAATTAGAGATGGAAAAGCTTCTTTAGATCAATGAGACAAGCCCCACTCCCTTGGGAAGAGGGCAGGAAAGGCACTCCTAACTCACTCAAGTGGTGTGGTGTTCATTTCTGCCCTGAGAACCCGCCCTAGTCTCAGACCTCATTAGTAGGAAGAATTCCCTGATACTTTACGTAACACTTCCACTGCTTAATTCATTGGCCCATACCTAGTATTGCTCTTCACCACTCAAAATAATTTCTAAAGTCTTTTGCACTCTAAAAATACTTGTTCACATCTACCCACATCATTATTCAGCTGAGCTTTATATTCCCTAAAGTCAATAATTAACTACTCCCACTGACTTCACTGGCCTTTTTCTTGGTTTCTTATACTTACCTCCCAATCAGAGGGCTATTATCACATCTTTCTAATTATGGAATCACAGAAT
>NW_010271082.1:0-20337 GCF_000690775.1 Eurypyga helias
GTCACTGAAGAGGAATTTTTCTCTGGAAACTTTTACGCTCAGAATGCTCAGGCCCGTGCCAGCTTCGCTTCAGTTGGCGAAGGAGGGAGCTGAGTTCTTGAGTGCCGGGATGACTGTTAAAACATTTGACGCTGGACTCCTCTTTTCTGACCTTCTAGGGAAAAGAAACATCTATACGTTCACTTTGAAAATCCATTTTTAACATACCAAGAAATAATTTTAAACTGTTAAATTGTGACTGATTCCCTAAAGGGTTTTTAGAGTTTGTGTGTCTTAATGTTGACACTTTTTTGTGGTGATTGTAGGTATTTTAAAATCTTGTAAATCTGACAGTTCAGCCATAGTGCTTGTACCAAAGTACAGTATTGGATTGTCACAGCTTATCCTCTTTTTCATCTGGGTTGTGGAGGTTTGGGGTTTTTTTGTTGGGTGTGGATATTTTTTTTTATTGTGTTTCTTCTGCAACAGAGAGATTTCTAACTAATCCTCTGCAGTGGAAAGGAAGGTCTGAAACCCCTTTCCTTACTCTGTGGAATTCTTGTTAGGTATTTTCTTGTTTGTTTTGATCCTTTAATTAATTAAGGTGTTGGTCTGTGTCTTCTGAAGAAAGTAATGTCCTTGACAATACATTAACACCAAGAACTTAAAAGGAAGCTGAATATTCTGACTCGTCCTAGGTATGTTAATGCTGACTTAAAAATTCACTTTGTATGACCTGTGCAAGTTTGAAATAGAATTTGACTGATTTAACAGCTGCCTGAGCTAACAATGTCTGTCACATCTTTTTAGAAACTTTGTGGCTGTGTCCCCGTCCCTGCTTAGATGTTGGGCTTCCAAAATGCCGTTATTATTCTTGAAAAGTCCCTTAGACTGGAATATTGAGAATTTAATTTGTGTTGCTGTAACTTCAGTTGTCTGTACCTATTTGTGAAACTTAGTTGGCTTTTAGGAAAACAGTTTTCTTTTAAAGTTCAGTGAGAATAAGTACATTAAATAGTTGAATAAATAAGAAATCTTACTGATAGTCTTAGAACAGTTTTCTGCAGTTAGAAGACAACTTCTGTAGTGTGGTGTTCTACCTCACACCAGGCAACCTGCTTTGTTGGAAGAGGGTGGTTTCTGTTTAAGTGAATAAGAACTTCTTAAAAGAACACGACTTGCATTGGCAAACCTTCCTCCCTCTGTGGGCTACAGGCTATTTGCTGTGATAATGTGGATAAGGAATGTTTATGGTAAAGCTAATACAGAAATGGTTGTCTGTGTCTCTGTTCTGTTCTTATAGTGGAATTTCAGTGGGCAGCTCCAAATTGGATGGACCTCTGTTACAGATTTTATTTATGAACAATGTAATTTCTAAGTAAGTACTTCCCAAGAAAAAACAATCCTGACAGAAAATGGGATTTTTTTGTTTACTTGGATATGTTAGTGTTGCCCAGAGGATGTATGTATGTTTTATTCAATACCATAAGCTTGTTAAGCTTGAAGGGGAGAAAGGATAATGAACGATGTGACAGGAGGTCTGTTGCTTTCATTAGCGATATTTGCTTTTATGATGAAATGAAGTGTGACTTACAGAAATTGGAGGCAGTCTGAGTAGCAGTTTGAGTTTCCTGAGTGTTGTGGGTACATGCAGTGAACTAAAATTTCCCTGCCTCTGAGTTGATTTGTTTGCTGCAGTAATATAAAGGTGCCTCTAATAACAGATTGCATTCATGTTGGTGGGGGTTGGGAGGAGGGCCGGAGAGAAGGTGACTGCCCCTTCCCTAAGTTCTTAACAAACAGCAAATGGTAGGTGCTTAGAAAAGAGACATCTGGCACATGTTTCAATCTTGCTCATGTCTTTGTCTCTGTACACTTCTTCACTCTGTTACAGGCAGTATCATCAAGAAATTGAAGATTTTGTTTTTAATTTAGTTCAGAAACATGAAGAGCAGAAGAGAGGTGAACAAGAAAAATCGCACCTCAATGTTAAGCCACAGGTACTTTAAAACCCACATTGTTATTACGTGCTCCTTCCATCGCGTCTTTATAGCGGGAATACTGAAATACTACATTCCTAAATAGCAGAATTCTAGATGTCTTTTTTCCTGTTTAATTGCAAAACAAGTAACTGTCAAACAAATGCAGTATAACTATTTATTCCAAAAACAGAGGACCAAGACAAGAAAATTTCTACCCATGAAAATGCGTCTTTAAAATTGTTCCTAGTGAAATTTGTGTAAAAGCAAAGTAATAAATGGGTTTAAATAATCAAGAAAAGGCTGTAAGGTACAAACTTAACGTATCCTCCTCTGATTGCATTTGGCCCAACTTTGAGTATGTATAAGAGCACAGAAGAACAACAGAATCTGGAAATTTCCACTTTCTTCTCTTAGTTCAGAATTTTGAAATTTTCTTCAGATTCACCTTTTAGCACTCACTTTGAATAAAAGGGCAAAATGGCACATTTGTCCATCTTCTTAGCTTTTGATATAGGGATAAAGATGTTCTTATGCAGCATCTGTCTTATCAAATAAAACATTAGAAATTAGCTGTTTCATACTTCGGGCAATGGAAGCATTATGGCTAATGTAGACCTCTCCATCCTACTGTTCAGTGCTTCCAGAAAGAATAGATGGTGTATTCCATGTTCTGGGTGTTTTACATACTTCATTAATTTAGCAGCTTTTCTTTTTACTGTTTTAAATTAATTATCCGCATTTTTACTTTTCATGTCAGCCCTCCAGTGTTCTTTTGGAAGAGGACTCTAAAACAGCAAGCTCGAATTCTGTTAAAAAAATAAAAGAAGCTTTTAGTGTAAGTTTTTGACTGTATACTCTTCAATGGTAGGTCTGACTTCATTCTAAATATACAATATATCCTGCCATTAAAATAAGATCTTGTTAAATTTCATTTAGCAGTGTAAAAGCTGTTCAGTTCAGCATGTTTTGGCTACATCAGTGGAAAAAACCCTTACTTGTACAGGTGTGGGTGTGTATTGTTTGTAAATTCTCACAGAGTGGGGGAAAAAATCTGGAAGTATTTCAAGCAGTGTAAATTATAGAAATGCTACCAATCTGACCTAAATACTGACACATTTCTGACAATTTTCTGACTTTTTTTCTGCAGGTTGTAGGAAGTGTTCTGTATTTTTCCAATTTTTGTCTCGATAAACTGGGACAGCCTATATTAAATGAGAATCCACAGCTGACAGAAGGATGGGAAATACCTAAGTATCCTGTTTACTAAGACAAGGTGTTTTTTCTGTTTGTCAAATCCAAAGAATGCCAGTTGGTAAATTGAGCACAAATTCTGTTCAGTAGATTGTACATTTCTGTCAAAACCATATCAGTCGTTACAGATGAAAAGTTTTAATGAGTAATTAGTGGGTTTTTTTTTTAGACAAAACTTGTAAGTCTTTTGATATGATTAGCTCCCTGATTTTTAGAGGACTTATGTTTGGGAAGAGTGAGTGCCTTATTCCCATAAATACATCTTGTGACTTTAGGAATTTTGTGGGCCAGTGTGCAATCAGGTTTGGAATGACAGCTCATTCCAGATAGGATAAGTGTTCTCCCTCTATAAAATCTGCTATTTGGGAGGAAAAAAAGGGCTTGGCAAACTCAAATATGCTCTAAGGTGATTTTTCTTCCAAACATGGGAGCCACTGGGAAAGTCTTTTATCCAAATTTAATGGTGGAATGCTCTTAACTTACATCCCTTTTAAAGTTAGTTCTTCAGTGTGTGTTAAAGCTAGTATTTGAAAGGTGGGATTGAGGGAAATGTTGGAAAAAGTGTTCTTTGATATTGTAGTCCTCTGTGACAAAAAAAAAGGAGGTGGGGGTGTGCAAGAAATTTCTCAGATTTTCTCAAGTATCTCCTCTCCCCAGTTTTCCAGTGTTGCTTCTGCTCCAGAAAGTCAGTACAAGGACCAGTTTCACAGTTGATTTCTGCAGTATCTAGTTATCTAGCTCGTCATAAAGGTCATTTTCTAGTGTTAATGAATTACGTGTAGCTGAAGAAAAATTGCAGGTTTATAAGCTGGCCAGCCTGGGTTTTCTTGTGCCTGCCTTTGACTGCGTATGCACTGCACTCTAGTTTTACATCTGGAAAGCTGTCGCTCTTACAGTGCATTAAGTCACTCCTGTTCTCCAAATGATACTGTGCCCTCTCCCAGCCTCCAGATGAGGAAGTAGATGCCTAACGGGAATTTCTATAACATGAGAGTTAAGTGTGGCTAAATTTTCATGTCTGCCAGCCTAGCTTTGATACTGTTCTTTACATGTACTTCCTGCATCTTTCTTCAGAGCTCCCACAGATGACATTAAGCCTAAACCAGCACTTACATGGAGTTAAATGGTGTGTCAGGGACCGTGCTTCTAAATGACTGAAACACGGCACTCAGTTAACACGTCAGTTCGACCCGTATCTGGCATCGGCTTTTCTTGGTAAAAGCAAATGCCAGATTCTGGAAACTGCTGTGCTTCTGCACTTTACTGAACCTCTTAGTCTTCACCATGGCAGTTTGCTTGCAGCCCTCTTGTTTTCAGACAAATGGGCAGAGCACCTGCAATCCAAAACCAAACACAAGTAGTACGATATGACCTATCTCCACCTACTATGTTCATTCTATCCCAATAGGTTATTAATAAGATGGCTGTGAAGCATATGGGAATTACTAGTTTCAAAGCTCTGCTTTATAAAGAAGAGGATCGTAGTTTTTGCAAGTGCTGCTAAAGACCAAAATTGGTTATTGGATATAAATTGGGTCGGAGGAAACAACGTAAGCCTATTTTAGCAAATAGTTTATAGTAGGTACAGTTTTCTAGCTTATACTGTAGACTTCATATCAGGCACCCATCTGTAACTTTAATCCAAAGAGTCAGTATTCTGTTCAAAGCACTATTAGGTTTTCACTGGTATTTTAAACAAGATTGAAATTTTGCTTCATCCAGTAGCAGTTCCTTATTGAAATCTAAAGATATCAGCAAGTTTTCAGCCAGATTCTCTCCCTAGATGGACAAGAAATACAAGTAAAACCCAAAAGGTTTGTATTATTCTTAACTATAAAATTTTGAGCTGAAAAGTTCAGATGTACGCTGTGATTATTCCCTAGTATAGTAAACCCTTGAATGTGAGTTCATGAGTTGAAGTAAACCAGTGCTGAGCTTTGCAGTCAGTGGATCTCTTGTTTGACTTGCTTTAGGAAGGACCAAAAGTCAGTGTAAAAGGTTTCTGAAGCTTACGCTCAGTTCTGTTGCTTGCCTCTTCAGCGATTGCTTTGTCATCCTTGCACTGGTGTACCGTCATTCTTACTGTGTTGTAAAACAACTCCTGTCTGACTTATAGGCTTTTAAGACAGACTGATGTTAGAGCTGATTGTACAGCTTTTGTGGGAGGTAGGAAGTAGAGCAAACTGACCGATTGTGTGGTCTTCATAGCCTCTAAAGTCACTGATTTCAGATGCAATGAAGACCAGGCAAGCTTTTAGTGGGAATTCCAAAGATAGAGACACACCAAGTTAAACTCTGGTTTGATTAGAAATACTATCATCTGAATGGAAGGCGGATTGAAGGGTTGTGCTTGTGATATGGGATGGTGATAAAATACTTGGATCACCACAGAAGGTTGCTGTTTGAATACTGTGTGAAGATGAGGCAGATGATGTGCTTTCACTCTAGAGGCTTCAAGAGTTTGGAATGTGTGCGAGTTACCCTGGACATTCATCCTTGTGTTGCCCTTTTTGTCTCCACTTCTGGTTTCCAACCTAATTTGGTAAAGAAAGAATGTTCAGGAAAGAATACTTTCTATAAAATCCTGTAAGGGATTGGGTTTTTCCCTTCTATAATGTTGAAAGTGTTTGTTGTCACAGTATGAATTTACAAGGAAAACTAAATACGAAGGCAGCTGCAGTTCCATTCCAGGTGGTCACTGCACAGTTTCATAATGTGTGCCTTGTTCAGACTGTGGACCAGGACATTCCAAAGAAGTAGTCATGCTCACCTCTTCTTTCTACTGGTAACTGATTCTCAGTGTAGTAAAAAGGATCAGACCTCTGATGATACGAGCTTAAAAAGAGAACTAGAGATGTTAAATTACTACGGGCATGTTAAATTGAGGGGTTCCTTATCTGAACTCAAGAGTTAAAAGTATTGTTTTAACATCTTCACTTTCCTTCCTCTGGACACAGCTTAGACTTTAGTATGTAGGTATTGTTTGCATCTGTTGGCACTGTCTAAGCAAACCTTTACATATTTAATAAGAAGCAGAAATCCTCCAGTGAATACTCTGCTATCTGTGGTGTAATACAAGGAAAAGATTTTCCACCTTTAGGACAGTGAACGTCTGGATCAGGTTGCCTAGAGATGTTATGCAGTCTCTATCCTTAGAGTTTTTCAAGACCAACTGGATAAAGCCCTGAGCAACCTGGTCTGAACTCATGGCTGACCCAGCTTTGATTATGGGACTGGATTAGAGATCTCCTGAGATTCAGCCTGAATTATTCTATGACTATTCTATTCCCTCGCAAGGGAACAGATCTCTCTGATATGGGATATAAAAGCTCCATTTCTGCCTGGAAATATTATTTTTCCACTGTAATTTTAGTTCTCTCTTTCCACATGCTGTGCCTGTGTTTTTCTCATTTCTTGTGTTCTGCTTAGGGCTGTGAGATAAACAATACTCTGCCTCTCTATTTTGAAGATTGACCTTAAGCTGTCAGTGTAAGAGAAGCAGAAAACAGCATATGAGATCAGCAAGCAATGCTTACATTTTTTTATTTCTAAGTCTAAAACTAAAAATCTAACAAGATGTAAAATAATGAACTGCATTTAACATTGCAGAATTCTTTTTAGGCTTAATTTCTTGTGCATTTTTTAAGCAGGCCAAAACCGCATTGTTTCAATTGTGGTTCTGAAGACCATCAGATGAAAGACTGTCCGAAGGTAAAGTCTACATCAGCATTCAAAACTGCTGCTCTCCAATAAATGTTTTGGTGTACCTGTACCATTGGGGAAAAAAGGGAATTGGATGCATTGGGGCCAGGATGTACAAATGGTTAATCATCTCTGTTGGTTAGGTTGTACTTAAAAATTATAACATACTAAATCAATACGTAAATTATTTTTATAGCATAATGGTTTGAATGTCTCCTTTAATTTATGGAGGGACGGTTTTCAATTTAAACTCTTTCCTCCTGTTTGAGAGCTCTGCACCCAGTGCAAATATTCTTGGGTTTTTTGCTACATAGTTTTCATTACAACTGTAGTTGTGTCACGCAGTTGTGTGATAAATGACTAAGCATGCTGAGGGCAAGGAGTACCAGTTTTATGTGGGGTGAAGGAGTGCATAAATTGTAAATTGTCCAAATCTCAACTTCCCAATTGTATTATCTTTAAGCCACGAAATGCAGCTCGTATAAGTGAGAAGAGAAAGGAGTTTATGGAAGCTTGTGGTGACGCGAGCAATCAGAATTTTCAGCAGCGTTATCATGCAGAAGAAGTAGAAGAGAGGTTTGGAAAATTTAAACCAGGAGTAATTAGGTATCTCTTTTCCTTTCATTAGCTGTTGCAATGCTTTTCTGGAATCCCTTTTCTGCCTTTGGAGTGCCAGATGTTAAACTTTCCAGAGTTCTCTAAGTCCATCTGCTATTCTTAACTATGGGTCTATTATGTTCAAATTTGTTTGCTAAATAAGATTTTGTTTAATAAATTGCACAGGTATTTTTCAAATCAAAACTCATTGTTGGCTTAATAGTCCTACATTTCCCGTGGCGCTTACCCTGATGTAGGGAGAGACAAATTGCCACTCAACTTGCAAATATATGATGACCCTCGTAAGCTAAAAATGCATGCAGGATTCTGATAATTTTGAGCTTTGAGTGTCCCTTCCTCTCTTTTTCTCTCTATTCAACATCTTAAAAAATCCCAATATGGCTGTAGTAGTCTGCAAAGAAATCATTGGTAAATTTAGTGTTGCATTATGTCCACCCTTCCTGTCCTGAAGAGCTACAGTTAAGGCCACGAAGGAGAATTAACAAGTTGAGTAAGTTGTTCTCAGCGTAGAATTAATGCTCTTAAAATGTTTAAGCATATGTACACTTATATGGAGAAATGAAAGGGTTAAAAGTGATCTCTTAACATCATAGCTGGTTTTGGCCTAAAATTCTTGTATCTGGGATTGACAGGCATCATAGTTTGAGCTAAAAGTAAGTTATTTTACTTGATAGTTTAAAAGTCAACAAAATGGTCAAAACTTCTTTTTTGTCAAAACTCCATTATGGATTTTACTGGAGGACTTTGTGTTTTCTGTTTGTTTTCTTAGTGGGGAGCTTCAGGATGCACTTGGTGTCACAGAGAGGAGTCTTCCTCCATTTATATATCGCATGCGTCAGCTGGGTTATCCTCCAGGCTGGCTCAAGGAGGCTGAAATGGAGCACTCGGGACTTGCACTTTATGATGGAAGAGGTGAGGAAGGTGCAGTTTTCAGACTCTCTGTCAGTGTGATTCCACTCTTAATTGTCCCCTGATATGAGTTCCTGTGAAACTGTGAAAGAGTTGCAAATAGCCTATTGTTAAATTTTCCTCTCCCTTTTTTTAATCAATTTCTTTTCCTGTGTTTTATAAAAGAAACAATAATACTTTCTAAAGTTCAGTAACTTAAGCCTGCCAGCAAGCAAAGAATACATTTCTTGAAACCAAACTTATTAAGTAATTTACCAGCTTTTTA
Source organism: Eurypyga helias (assembly GCF_000690775.1). Lineage (NCBI taxonomy): Eukaryota > Metazoa > Chordata > Aves > Eurypygiformes > Eurypygidae > Eurypyga > Eurypyga helias. The sequence continues at coordinate 8,707 of NW_010271082.1, forward strand.
CTAATAACCAAAATTTATGCTGCTCAGACAGGAGTTTTCTGGGGAAGCTTTATGCATGTAGCCAACAGATTTGGTCACTGTTACTGCCTTTCTGGATTACAAAGCTTTCTATCAATACTCAGATTCCAAAACCCAAGACCTGTTCTTAAATCCTGAGGATTTTTTTTTTCAGTAATGTCCTTAATTAGCATTGATAATTATATTTTTTTTTTTACTAGGTGATGATGGAACAGAAAATGAAGGATCACGTCAGTCAAAACGCGTCACTTACGATGTCTCCAAGTTGATAAACTATCCAGGCTTTAATATATCCACTCCAAGTGGGATCCCAGATGTAAGTGGCTGTCTGCTACCTTCCAAGCAACGTGCTGACTGACATTAATTGCCTTTAGCCACGTTTAATGTTTCCTATTCTACGTCTGACAGTTTTCTTTCAGTGGGTTCTTATTTTTAAAATAACACCTGGTTTGGGGCTGGGGGCTGTTGAGGTAATGAACATGACATCATCTATTTGAGGTCTGTCACAGCTCTTGTAGGCAGGGTCTGACAGTGCTTCTGTGGTGATTATTTCCATGATGAGACCAACTGGAGACTACAAGGATAGTTTGATTTTTTTTTTTTTTTTTAAAAAACATGAAACTACACACAAATGCCTGTTCCTTCCATACATCTACATTTTCTGAATGTTCTTGGAATATGAACATTACTCTGGGATATTATCGTAGATATATTTTCAGCTATAGAAAACCATGTCAGACTGGTGCACAGTTGCTGGGAAGCTTTTTAACACCTGGAACAAAACGGGTCATACCAGAAAGACCCACACAGTGGGTGCTCTCCTAAGCAGAGAGCGCACACGGCATCTCCTGTGGCTGCTAATGGTGAACTGGTATTTCTAAAAGCATTTTAACCTGCTGTTAGTCGTGAACTTCATCACTGATGTTAATGCCTGTGCCATTAAAAGCAGCACTTGCATGTTTTCTTTTGCAGCTTTACGTTTGCCTGTTTAGTGGCCTCCAAATGTGGGGGGTTTTTTTCATTCAGTATTCTTAACCAAGGTTCATTCCTCGAGGTGGTTTTTCAGTTTTCACTGAAAATTAACAGTTTTTTAAAGTAAGCCTTTTTTGTCTGAACAGTTTCTGAGGAGAAGTTTGTAGTTGTATTAGAAATGTTGAAGAGTAGTTGCTATGAAATGGTTAACAAGACATTTCACAAAGGTGGTGGGTTTTTTTAAATTATTATCCCTACTACCCGGTCATAGGGCATTGAATGAGTTATGTTCGCAGGTGAGAGTACTTTGGTTTGCCAGAAGCTCCTACAAAAGATCTATTTATTCTGATAAATTGTGGGTTTAGATGACAACTTGAATTCATCTTGGCTTGTTAATCTCTCCATGTTTCTCTGACGTGTAAATAGCTATCCATATGCAATGTTATTTCCCTTTTTTTTTCCCTCCCCCTGTAGGAATGGCAGATGTTTGGTTCTATCCCCATGCAGCCATCTCAACAGAAGGATGTTTTTGCGAACTACCTTTCTAATTTTCATGCGGTAAATATATCTCATTCTTATTAAAAAGTGTCTTGTATTTAGTGTAATCAGTGACGATCTCTTGTTTAGATCTTCTTTTTTGCACAAGGGGATAGACTTTCCTACTGGAAATACCAGGTGTGAAATGCTGGTGCTTTGCTTATCCCTTCTAACAAAAAGGAGCTTCATGTTCAGAACAAAATCCATTATTTCAGTTAATAGAAGCAGATCTCAGTTGTGCTGTATTTTATAAACAGTTATGGAAAAGGTTGCTATAGACTTGTACAGTCTAAAAAGTCTTGGTGCCAGACTTCTCAAAGAGGTGAAAATCTTGCTTGCCATAGTCAGGATTTACACTAATCATAGTGACTTGAGAAAACACATGGTGGCCCTGACTGTATCATTCTCAAGTCTTCTCTAGCCTAATGTTATCTACTGCAGAATACTTCCAGTTAAGGATGGAAGATGTGTGCTCTGCCCTCAGTCCCAAAGTGTAACACTATATCAATTAAACACTGAATTCTAAGCCTGCCAGGATGGGATGTACAATACTTGCATTGTGATGGTCTCATCAGATCTATGTGTCCAGGGCAAACTTGGTCACAGTCCTCTGCTAGGAATGCAGACAGTCTTGTCTTTTGCCACTTAAACCTTAACAAGATTACAGTTCTGTTCAGTTGCATTAAATCTCTCAAACTTCAATGTCTGGTTTACACACTGGATTGCTAAATGATTGCATGGTTATAAAATAGCTTTAAACAAGTTGTTGTAGCTGGAAATTTAATTTAGTACTAATTTCATACTAATTTATTTGGTTTTCCTGGGTGATTTTTCTTCAGCCAAGTCCAAAATCTAGCAATAAAAGGGCTGCATCTCAGTCAAGTTCTCATCATTCCAAACGACTAAAAGAAGACAATTTGGAGGTACAAGCAGCTGACATGGACCTAGATTCTGGTATAGTTATTCTGCAGGGGTTTTTTCCTAGTTTCAATTTTTGTTTTCAAAATAACTTGCTCTGAATTGAAATGTCAGCGTTCATAAAGAGAATGCTGTTGTAATGAAGAGAATGTTGGTATTTGTTACGGTTGTAAGTAATGTAACTTTTGTTTGATCTCAGTATGTTTGTTCTCAATATGTTTAGGAGTATTTTATCTTTTTTTTTTTTTCCCCTTGAATGGCTAGCAGAGGTAAAATGCCCCAAAACATAGTTTCAGTGCATATTAAAACCTTCAAAAAGCTTCTCAGCTGAAAACCAAGGATGAGAAGACATAAGTCTTGCAGTTAATCAGAGCATTAGCACTTCGAATCTTGTCCCAGTCAGGCTTCAGATTCTAATCAGATGTCTTTCAATCTGTTTCTAGATGTGGAAGCATCACAAAGATCTCAAACTCCTAACAGTTTTGAGTTTCAGCCTCCACTGCCACCTGAACGTCCGGCGATGTCAAATCCTCCTTTACCACGAGGAACACCTCCACTAAATCTTACACCACCTCAACCTTCAGCACCCACCCGCCCTCCTCTTCCTAGGACTATTCCACCACTGAATCCTTCCGGTGATGTTCCTCAGCCAAAAATAGTGGACTCAGTCATGGATGAGGATACTCTGACCTTAGAAGAGCTCGAGGAACAGCAGCGATTAATCTGGGCAGCACTAGAGCAGGCAGAAAGCACAAACAGTGACTCTGATATTCCTGTTGGTACACCTTTAACTGGGAATTCAGTTACATCATCACCGTCTAGGAACGAAGTAGGTCTTGTTGCAGAAGTCACATCATCTGAGAAGGGGATTACAGTGGAAACTAGGTTTTCTGACATCAGTGAACAGAAACCAGAAAATGAACATTCTGTAACTAGTCCTAATCCAGTCGATAGTTTACTTAATTTAACAGAAAATCCTGCTAATACAGATTCTGGGGGCCTGCTGGATAACACCATGCCTGCTCCCAACTGTGAGGCTGATGATGAAGAAAATACAGGGGGTAGTGAAACGGTCACAAGCATTGAATCATCTGCAAAAAACTCCAGTCTTGTTCCTGATATGAGCAAGTTTGCTGCAGGCATAACGCCGTTTGAGTTTGAAAATATGGCAGAATCAACAGGTGTTTATCTACGAATAAGAAGTGTGTTAAAAAATTCCCCAAGAAACCAGCAAAAGAAAAAGACTTCAACTTAACTGGTCTTCCTTTGTTTCATTATGTCCAAGTTCCTGCTTCCTTCTCTCTCCTTCTCCAGTTTTACAGACTCGCATAACCTTCCTTATCCTTTTTTGGGAAGGAAAATTTTGACAAATAACAGCTCTGCCCCGTTCTTCCTCGGAACTGAAGTCACTGCAGGGCTTCCGTATTGACCAGGACCCCCAACGCGGCCAGAAAATAGAGAAGAATTTTCCCAAATTACATCCTTCCACTAAAGAATAAGACGACTGTTGATTTGTTAAGAGCTATTTGCATACCAATACATGAAACTCCAAAAATAGAGGAGTTTGTGGTTTGCTGTTCATTTCTTTGGTGAAGATTTATATTGTCCTTGAGTTTCAGGTGGATTGGTGATTTTTTTAATCTGTTCTTTGTACGATAGTCTATACTTTATACATTTTGCTAATTATCCTGTAGATAAGTTTAATATATTCAGAATGTTTTTAAAAGAAGGTCTAACATTGAAATTCCCCTCATCAAAATCCTGGCAATTGGATAAAAATAATCAGGGATTACCAGCATTATCATCACAATTTCAAATATTTTTATAAATTATTTATGTGGGTTAGTTTTAATTACCACTGTCTCTTTTGTAACGTCATTCTTTCATGTTAACTTGCTGTACATACATGTTCGTTGTTGTGTACAGAGGTTTAATAAATGACCTTTTATATAAAAAGGTGGGGTTTTTTTTCAATTGGAGTCCTGAACCATCAAACTGCTGATTTTTGAAAATCAGCTGCTGAAGTTAATTAGAAAAACAAGCTGATTAAAATGAGGATGGATATTTTAGGAAGGGTCACAACTGTTGGGTTCAGGTTTTTGTAATCAAGAAGCTGTTAAAATTACTGTAGCTACTTAAATAGAACCTTGCCATAGCATTCAGTTTTCATAATCTGAAGAATTGCCCACTTTGAAAGCTTAAAAGTGTTATAATTCTGCTGATTAATTATTCTAACACGTTTTTTTCCCCTTCTCTTGTCTTCATAGGGAGCTGTAGGTGAAATGACTGTGCTTATTTGCATTGCCAGCAGAGGGAGTACTAGATTGACTTAACAGTATTCACTGGAGCTGGTTTGTCCTTACATAAATGCAGGAAAAAGTCGTCTTAGCCAAGTAAGATGTACAGTAAACCCAAGTATTTTCAGGTGTCTTAAGAAAAGGCTTGTGAAAGGGGGGTGTTCGCAGGTGGTTTTGACAAGATAACTTTAGAGACTGAACTTACTCTTTAAAATTCTCAGCTTTGCAGATAGTGCTTATTTCCCAAGGGCCCTTCCGTGACATGAGCACACTCTGCGTTTGAATGCCTACGAGAACCCCAGGCTCTTTGTAGTGAAACTTTTTATATTTATTTCCTTATTTTTGGCGCTGAACTTTACAGGAAGAGAAAACCAAAGTGTTTTTGCATATGAACTGCCTGTTTTCCAAGAGGCTGAAAAAAACCCTTTTTGCAGCATACACCAGCTCAGGGTATCTGGTTGCGTTTGGAAGGCGGTGGCCAAGGTAACTTCGTGGTACGTGCTAAAATGAAAGGCTCTCCCCATTTTTATACGAGAAACAGCATTGTTGTCTGTAATCAGAATGGATAAGACATTGCTTCCAGCTTCCACATGCTTTCCAAAGAAATCTCTGTTGGGAAGCATATAGAGATTGCACTTTCTCCGCGCTTCCCCCCTCCCATGGAGTTAAAAGCTAATAACGAGACTTACGCAAGCCTTTACGTGCTGTGTGCTGCAGCATTCACGTGTGGGTGACAGCGTGACGCAGGGCATGAGGTAATGATTTCGGGTGTACACACCTTTTGGGTGTGTTGAGGTGCTCATGTTCTAAACATGCAGTTCTCTCTCCACATCTTAGAAGATCGGTTTTTTTAGTAGCTCTTATAAATTGCTGCTTCTTAGTAGGACCTGCATCCTAAACTTTACTGGAGTACTGGTGAACTGCCTTGCTACAGAACTCACAGCATGCAAATCATCCTATATGCTTGGTGCCCTTCAGTGCTCTGTGTGTTCACAATAAATTCATAATACATCACCCTTCCCCCTAATTGATCAGAATAGGTAAGTGTTCAATGTTTGTATGAATGCCCAGACTTCCCGCTGAAGTAGCTGTTAGTGTTACTGCTTCCCAGATTTATACGGCAGTAAGGGTAAAGTGAAGTCATGTCAGCAACATGGCTTTTATCTAGTGGTAAGTTTTAGTTTAAATACATTAAATCCTTAGTTTTTTAAGACCTTGGATTTTAAATTGTTCCGTGTTTTTTATCGCTTTCGCCACTCTTGTTTTTGCTGCACAGAAACTACTTGGATATGGATCTCTTGTTTTTGCAAGATGATGTCCTCTGTTGCCTAAAGCAAATACTGTCGGGGGGGACTTGGGCAGGAATGGGCTTTGTTTGGGTCCACGTTTGATATCCGCTGGAATTTTTGTTCAAGCGACTGACTAGTTGTTCAAGTCAGCAAATGTCTTTGTCCTTTGCCTGTCGCCTGCTACAGCTGGAAGCACGCGGCCCATGCTGTCAGGCTCGCAGATGTGCTTGGATTCAGATTCCCACAACTGGGATTGTTCACGTTTAACGATCCTGGGTTTTAACAGAACAAGAGACCTGTGGCTTGTGTAAATACTTAGTCGCCTGTGCTCAGAATTATTATTTATATTGCTTTTGTGCTGCTTTTACAAAACTGTTAGCAGATGTTTAGACTTGCTCCTTTTAGTCTTGATATTATTCATCTGTCTTGAGTATGTTTTTGGGGAGTAAGTCACGTATCATTTGATAGCAGCGCTCATTCTTTTCTAACGAGATCAATGTAATAAATAGGAGGTATGAATGTGTTCTTACATGTCAAAATCTGTATGATGAGTTGGGTATTGATAGGCAAAAGTGGGCACTTCAGCGGACTGAGGCAGAGGACTAAGAAAACCAGGAGCTGGTTGGAGCTAGTCAGTGGAAAGCCTTGGTTTACCAGGCTGTGCCTGGTATTTGGGCTGTCCGGATGTGGTATTTAGAGGCTAACCCTGAATCCTGTTATGAATTAGCCTGAGCTATTAGACCTTGACCACATACACCATATATTTAGAACTATTCTTCCTTTTTTCCTTATTCTATCCCTCTTAAACATCTGTAGGTGTTTAGTTTCAAGTCTGAGCGTGCCAAAACACAAACCCTTTTTCACTAATGATCTGTATAATCTGTATATTAGAACAAGAAAACCTCATGCCCTGTTACCCTAACGATTTCTTAACTGGTAAAGAAAACATAGCTGGGAATTGAATACTTCCTTTTGTCATTCTTTTGCCTTTCAAACTGTAAACAAAAAGAAAACTTAGAAAAGTTCCTGTAATACTACTTTGTTCTTAAAATAAGATTTTTGTCACGTTTATGTTTTGATCCCAGAAAGGCAGACAGCCTGTGGCAGAAACTGTGTAACTTTTAACTTTTAGTAAGTGACTTGAAGTAAGGATAATCATACAAAACACTGGGCACTCAGATGTAGTTTTTAAATTGTCCTTTCTGTGGAGGTGGTGGCCAGTATGGATAATGCTCTGAGAACATTGAGCAGAACCAGTAAATAAAACTTTTATTTACCTCTGCTGTGAGACACACAGTTCATTGGGGATGGGGAGTTATCCCTGTTTTTTCTCTCATGGTTAGGAATGAATTCAACTTGATTCCTTAGCTATTTTCCTATACTTCTCTTATCAAGTGCTATATATTGTTGCTGCATTGAAGATGTTTGTAATCACTGAATTTCACGAATCTGTCAGGTGTAACTACCCAATTTGGTTTTGTATATAGAATCATAGATTGGTTTGGGTTGGAAGGGACCTAAAAGATCATCCAGTTCCAACCTCCCTGCCATGGGCAGGGACACCTTCCACTAGACCAGGTTGCTCCAAGCCTCATCCAGCCTGGCCTTGGACACTTCCAGGGATGGGGCATCCACAGCTTCTCTGGGCAACCTGTCCCAGTGCCTCCCCACCCTCCCCGGGAAGAACTTCTTCCTGATATCTCATCTAAACCTCCCCACTTTCAATTTAAACCCGTTACCCCTTGTCCTGTCAGTACAGGCCCTTGTAGAAAGTCCCCCCCAGCTTCCTGGTAGCCCCTTCAGATACTGGAAGGTGCTATAAGGTCTCCCTGGAGGCCTTATTGAAACTGCAATCACACTACAAGGTCTGAGAAAAAGCTGAATAGCAAAATATTTCTGGTACTTTTAAGTCACATTCCCATGGTGATGGGTGTGGCATAATAACCTAGATTACTGAAATGAATGAGTAATAAAATTCGTAATGAGGTGGGTATAGTGTGAGCAGGCGTCACTCAAATTTTCCCACAGGTTCCTGTTGGCATAGTACTTGTGTTTGTTTATAGCATTTGGAACAGCAAAAGTATTTAAAAATGCTCATGCACATCTAAAAATACCTAATCTGTGCAAAATATTCAGGGTATCAGTCGGGGCTAGTGGTGTCTTAAGAAGATCTGAATTTCTAACTTCCATTTTCATAACCTAATTCACAGTGCATAAAATGTCACGAGAAGAGAGATAGCTGAGATCCTAGAAGATATCTGAAGGACATGTTAGCTGCTAAGAAGAATTATTTTTACTGCGAACTCTGTAAGGCAGGATCGCTGGGAACATAGAAAAAGAGGAGGAGGAAAAAGCTCACATGTAATCAGTGTGCCAAACGCATTGGTAGTTGCCATGGAACTCGGCAGTGCCTACGTTTTGTAACAGGGCTGTATTGCCTCTGGTGAGTAAATGCCATTGAAGATTGATGCTGTTCCTAACAAAATGCTGTAGAGCCATACTTACATTTTGGGGGGTGAGAAGGGGTGAGTCAGAGGTAGGAATTGGTCTCGATGCTTGGCGAAGCCTACAAACAGGATGGATTTAATAACATGGTAATTAACGTGTGACAGTTGGACACTTCCTAAACTTAACTACAAGCAACCAATGACTGAACAAAAATAGATTTACCCTTTTTTTAGAAGTCAGCACTCTGAATAGGAAGAAAACCCCTCCTGCATTGCTTCTCTGTAGGTGAGAATTCAGCTTTTGTGGTATTTAAAAAAGGGGTAGAATGATTTGCATAGTCCATCTTTTTTAATAGACTATGGTTTCTCAGTTATCTGTGACATGAAACACCCAACAGTAATTTTCATTGTGATTATGAGTACCCTGTTTAAACAAGCATGCAGAAAGGATTCTTTAAACACTGCTCTCTGTTTTACCCATGTTGGGTAGAACAAATAGTGTAAAATGGGATGAGAGCTTGTCTTGTGTAACACCCCAACAAAGAGCATGGATTTGCAGAGCTTTTTTCAGCTGCTGCTGTGTCCTGTGGCAGACCTGGGGAAGGAAAGCCTGAGTACAGTACGAAGGGAAAGAATTCCTGCAGCCTTTCACTCCACTAAGCCGTGACGGCAACTACCAGGTCTGTAGCATTTTTTATTTGGAACTGTTGCATTCTTGATAATTAAGGCTAAAAAGGGCAGGTTTTCATGTAACTGTAACCTATCAGTCAAAAGCTGCCAGTTTTAGTGCCATAATTTAAAGCCAAAAATAGCTGTAAGCATGAGGGCTTAGGATGCTGAATCCCTTTAGGATCAGTATAGCTGTAAATAGATGAGTAAAACGTACCACTCAGGTTAAAAGAGGAGGGGGGCGGGAAATCCTGTTGTGGTTTTGCAAACCCAGAACCAACTACAGAAGGTGATAGTGCATGTTTCTGTGCTGGGATTTCTGAAGCAGCACTTCCTTGATTTCAAAAAGGCAAGTAGTTGTGTTTTCTGAAGCAGGTGTGACTGTCGGTTCTGTGTGGGGATTGCCGCATGTACGTGCTGAAGGGATCGTTCAGAGGAAAACAGAGCTCCATACTTGCATGGCTATGGCCCGTTGAATGTAAAAATGGATCTCCTAAGTCTGGATATTCTTAAATGCAGTTCCTAGAAAACGTTTTGGCTATTTGGAAGGCTTCAATAATTTTGAACCCTTCTCAAATCTGAAAAAGGGCAGAAACAATTTCAACTGGTGTGTCCCACATCACTGAAGAGAACAATTTTAATTTTAAAGTAACCTTATATTTGTGGCCAGGATGCCAGGAGTTATGTCAGCATCCCAGATTTCCCTGGAGCATCCAGCAATTCCTGTTTCCATAGAGTTAGGAAAATGTCTGTGTATTACGTGTTGACTGCTCTGACCGTGCAGTTCCGGAGAGAGCTGCTCGTACTGGAATCAGAGATATTCTGGCTCTCAGTCATATTTAGTCCTGTAGAGTACCGTGATGTGCAGTACCAGGCAGTGCTACAGATGGGATAGGAACACAGCAGGTGGTTTTGTTACCTGCATCTATCTCCGTTTAAGTGTAGACTGGCTCATGGAAGTGAGGACAAACATTTCTAACTGGGATGAACGTGAAGTTCCTCTAAAGCGACTTTTTCATGGTTTGGAGGTCAATAGGGGTTGAGTGATGGATAACTAACTCCCTTGTTTCCTGTAAGATACCGATGTCTTGAAGCCATGATTCTGTCCTCTAGGAAATGGCACAAAAAAGCAATGGTGCGTGCACTTTATAGGTAGAGGCTTTTGATGTGTGTGACAGGACTCTCACTTCTTGCTTTAGTAACAGGACATCTTTTGCTTAGCCTTGCAAGGGGTGAAGAAAGCTGCTTACACGTCCGAACCGTATTTCATCTTTTACTTCACCGCTGTTCTTCAGTGCTCGCGCTCTTACTACGAGTTCAGCAAGGCCAGTGCAAAGCTGCAATCCTTAGTGTCTCTTTTCAAGCGTAAGCAGACTTGTTGCCCTGCCCTGTACGAGGTGTATCACTCTGATAGGCTTATGGAAACCTGCAATACTGTGCATTGAGTTGCATGCTCTTGAAATCTGTCTGCATGGAAACAAATTAACTCGGACCAAAAAATCAAACTGATGAAGGAAAACGATGGAAAACAGTACTTAGATGGAAGCACGTTCTGTGTGGGCAGCAGATCAGTGCAGAAAGCTCATATCTGCGATACCAGAGACAAGCGCAGAGGGTCACAGCTGTAGCTCTCAAGCCAACAGATGTTCTGTAAACTTAGTCCGACTCCAGTTTTTACCCTAAGGGGGAGTTTTGCCTTATTTCCATAGCCAGGGGCTGCAGGGTCAGTTTTTTGTTTGGAGCAATCATTTGCCAGCTCTGCACTTTTAGTTACGATCTAATATTTAAATCCTGAAGTCCTGATTCAGCAAAACCTTTATCAAATTTTGCAGGGAGAAAGAAGGGTGGCTGTACATGGATTCCAGTATCTCTTTGAACATCTAATGGCCATGGTAAGAGATTCTATTTAACGTTTAGGAAGTGAAATTCTAACAAACATTGCTACATGCTGATCTAGTTGAAACCTATTATTTGAGGGACTGCGTCACGCCGTTTTGTGCTTTACCATGCTGGATTAATGCCAAAGAATGAAGCCCAAATGAGACACAAATTGCAATCGGTCTCCAGCAGTGGAAGTGCTTTCTCATCACCCTTTTGTTTGAATGGCATCATGCAGAAACTGAGCGATCTGTGCGACTGCAGCCTGGGGTTTGCTTTGTGATGAATTCAGCAGTTGTGGAGCGGCTCTGGGCAGGGCTCTGTTGCCTGTTTAGGGAGTAAAGAAGCGAAGCAGAGCTGTTGGATTCAGCCCTGAAAATGGGAATTAAATTGCTGATGTGGTGTTGGAGCGACGGCTACAGCGGTTGAACTTCAGCAGTGGGACAACGCCCGGTTCCGCGGTGTTGCCTCACACGCCGTGAGAATGCCGATGTTCAGCACTTCATAGAAAGAGGGGGAGTGATACGTTTCTGGGTCTCGGGACAAAAGGAAAATGGAGAGAAGCAGCCTGAAGTTGCTGCTCCGTTAAGAGCTCCGGTTCCCGCC